>NC_079197.1:167478588-167646088 GCF_029499605.1 Hyla sarda | reverse complement strand
AAGACCCTTGCAAGGCCAAATCCAGACATTACAGGCTTCAGCTCCGGTGTTCTCAGGACTTTTGGTAGAAAGGTCCTCCAGGCTGTAGTCTGCACCCCCCTTCCAGTTGCTCATCTGGTATTTCTCCTGTGGTCCTGTTGTGGAGGTGAGAAGAGAAAACTAGGATTAGTCTTACCGGTAAGCCAGTGTCTCAAAGTCCTCCACAACCGCACCAGTTATCCTGCAATCTACATTTTCACGAGGTGCTTGCTTGAAGTGGTTAAAAGTCACCGGTGATGGAGGAAAGGGGAGGGGCTTTAACCGCTCGTGCTGTGCTTCCTGTCTCTATTAGGTCAACGGGTCCAAGCTCCTTTGATAGTTTTGCGGAGGATTCGGAGAAACCGCAATACTGGTAAGACCAAGCCTAGAGCTTTCAGCAAGCTGCAAGTAGTGAGCAAAAAAAAAAATTAAAGATGTCCATTGCCTTTAAGGGTGTGGCCACTTCTCATTTCAACATTTAGCGTTTTTTCTTCTTGCCCTTTTATGTTTCCATCTACAGACCCGGATGAGACTTGTTTTTTGTGGGACCAATTATACTTTGTAATGACACTATTCATTTTAACTGCGTCCATGTTATGCTAATGTGAAACCAGACAATTTATTTAAAATCTACTTAATATCTTTGTTACATATATAATATAATATTATATAAATATATGTGTGTACAGTGGGGATCAAAAGTTTGAGCACCCCAGGTAAAAAATTTTATTAATGTACATGATGGAAAAGTCTCCAAAAGGCATCAAATTACAGATTAGACATTCTTATAATATGTCAACAAAAGCTAGATTTTATTTCCATCATTTACACTTTTTCAAAATAACAGAAAACAAAAAAAATGGCGGCTGCAAAAGTTTGGGCACCCTGCAGAATTTATAGCATGCACTGCCCCCTTTGCAAAGCTGAGACCTGCCAGTGTCATGGATTGTTCTCAATCATCTTCTGGGAAGACCAGGTGATGTCAATCTCAAAGGTTTTAAATGCCCAGACTCATCTGACCTTGCCCCAACAATCAGCACCATGGGTTCTTCTAAGCAGTTGTCTAGAAATCTGAAACTGAAAATAGTTGACGCTCACAAAGCTGGAGAAGGCTATAAGAAGATAGTAAAACGTTTTCAGATGTCATTATCCTCTGTTCGGAATGTAATTAAGAAATGGCAGTCATCAGGAACAGTGGAAGTTAAAGCAAGATCTGGAAGACCAAGAAAAATAGACAGAACAGCTCGCAGGATTGTGAAAAAAACAATTCAAAACCCACATTTGACTGCACAATCCCTCCAGAAAGATCTGGCAGACACTGGAGTTGTGGTACACTATTCCACTATAAAGAGATACTTGTACAAATATGGTCTTCATGGAAGAGTCATCAGAAGAAAACCTCTTCCATGTCCTCACCACAAAAATCAGCGTTTGAACTTTGCAAATGAACATATAGACAAGCCTGATGCATTTTGGAAAAAAGTTCTGTGAACCGATGAGATTAAAATTGCACTTTTTGGCCGGAATGAGCAAAGGTACGTTTGGAGAAGAAGGGGAACAGAATTTAATGAACAGAACCTCTGTCCAACTGTAAAGCATGCGGGTGGATCAATCATGCTTTGGGGTTGTATTTCAGCCAGTGGCACAGGGAACATCTCACGAGTAGAAGGAAAAATGGATTCAATAAAATTTCAGCAAATTTTGGATGCTAACTTGATGCCATCTGTGAAAAAGCTGAAGATAAAGAGAGGATGGCTTCTACAAATGGATAATGATCCTAAACACACCTCGAAATCCACGGGGGATTACATCAAGAGGCATAAACTGAAAGTTTTGCCATGGCCTTCACAATCTCCTGACCTCAACATAATTGAAAATCTATGGATAGACCTTAAAAGAGCAGTGCGTGACAGACAGCCCAGAAATCTCAAAGAACTGGAAGACTTTTGTAAGGAAGAATGGGCAAAGATACCTCAAACAAGAATTGAAAGACTCTTGGCTGGCTACAAAAAGCATTTACAAGCTGTGATACTTGCCAAAGGGGGCAGTACAAGATATTAACTCTGCAGGGTGCCCAAACTTTTGCAGACGCCATTTTTTTGTTTTCTGTTATTTTGAAAGTGTAAATGCTGGAAATAAAATCTAACTTTTGTTGACATATTATAAGAATGTCTAATCTGTAATTTGATGCCTTTTGGAGACTTTTCCATCTTTCCTTGGCTTCTTTATGCACATTAATAAAATTGTTACCTGGGGTGCCCAAACATTTGATCCCCACTGTATGTATGTGTGTGTATATATATGTATATATATAATCATTTAATCATTTTTTTTATATATTATATTCATATATTCCAGCATCCCTTCCAAATGGCTGGAGATATTTTTAAACTTGGTCACATGGTACATATATGTCAAATTAATATAAATTAAATCAACCCTAAATTCTGCATGAAAATTTTGCATGAATATTCCACATGAATTTATAGCCAGTATACTTCAATAGGATTCCTTTGTCCCATTCACGCAGCTGAATTTCTGCTGCAGGAATTCCATTGAGGTGAATTGGCTATGCAGAATTAATTACAGAAATTCCGCCATGGGAACCGGACCTTTATTCTGTGGCTGCAGAGGTTGCTCGGAACTTTCAAATATCCTGTCGACTGTCAGGCAGGCAGGTGTAGAGAATAGTTAGTGAGGGGGATGGGATATGAGGACAAGAGTGTAATTATATAACATAAAGTTGAAATAATGTATCAGAAGCATACAGCATACATCTCTGTCCGCATTGTGACACGTCATACAGGAAATTCTAACATGTCACTAAAAGGATGGACCATAAACAGCGTATTTAGCGAAGGGTGGGGAGGATTTAAACGTTTGCATACAAATAGGCACATGGGCATGTCAACAAGATTTTCACATGTAACAGAGAATTGGGAATTAAGCCACAGGGACCATATATTTAGGATTTGTCATGGGTCCTATTAGCTCTGCTGGAATGATTTCTCCTTGTAACAGTCTTATTTTCCCTCACCACAGCTCAGAGTGGCGGCACAGCTCCCACCTCCACTTCCTCATCCACCACCACTTCCACCACATCCTCCACTACTTCCTCCACCACTTCCACCTTTCCAAGCACTCCTACGGCACCTTCCGCTCCATCTTCCCAGACACCTCCTGGACCAGAACAACATCTGTCACAGCTGCTGGGCTCACTACTGGGCACTGCCAGCTCGGGTATGGCCAACATTGCCATGGGCTCACCAAGTATCGCAGTGGCTGTCCCTGGAATGCCTGCATTTCTACAAGGAGTCACTGATATATTACAGGTAATTGTTCTCCCTAAATGTTTTATAAATGTTATTTTGTTTCAGTTGTTGACAGTGGACAAAGATAAACCTATGACCTGGAGAGGCTTGTTCAAAATAAATCATCTTAAAAGTGCCTCTTTAAATGGGTACTCCGACATAGAGATGCCCAGAGTGCCTGCTTAAGCAAATATTAAAAACAACTATTACCGCCCACACTACCTCCAGTATCACTGCTCCTGGTCTCCACCATGCTCCACTTTTTGGTACCGGGGGTCTACACATCAGTCTGCCAATCATTGGCTAAGGGAGGACATTGCTGCAGCCAGTGATTGGCTTATCACCCGGTGTCTGTCAGGCTCCACTTCCTGGTGCTGGTCTAGTCACACTGTCGCCCAGCCAATTAGCAGCAGTGTCCACCTCAACCATATTTTCTGATTGTGTTTTTTTTTCATTTTTTCTGTACATTTTTATGGAGGGCAGCCATCTTGCCCTCCATAAAAAGTTTACCAACATAAATGGATGCTTTTCAGCAAGCCCCATGGACAGGAGCTGTCCCCTTGACATGAACGGCATAGGTTACTGGGTGTGCTCTGTGACCTTGAACAGGTCATTCCGCAGGTAGGGGGAGACTGAGCAACCACTATTGTGTGTGTATCCTGACTAATTTTTTCTCTTTTTCTACTCCACTGCAGGCAACACCAAATATTCAGGTGTCTTCTACTCCACCCCAGTCATTTACTGCACCCACAAATGCTTCCCCCTCCCCCCCTTCAGCCTCCACCACTCCACCTCAAGCTGCGGCTGCAGATACTCTCCCCCCTGAGTTCTTCACCAGCGTAGTCCAAGGTGTTCTGTCCTCCATGCTGGGGTCTCTGAGTGCAGCAGATCAGAGCGGGACTGAGAGTATCGCAGCATTCATCCAACGTCTCAGTGGCTCCCACAACATCTTCCAGCCGGACGCTGAGGGACCTGGAGGTAATGGTGGCTTCTCTTCACTTGAGTACATGTGTTTATTGACTTGTATGAAGCAGTTTTTTCCTGCTTTGTTTTCTTCAGGATTCTTCGGAGATCTCTTATCACTCATCTGCCATCACTTCTCATTGGTGGATATGGTTATGTTGTTACATGGGCAGTCTCAGCCCCTGCAGAATCTCCAACCTCAGCTTCGCTCCTTCTTCCTCCAGCAGTATCTACATCAAGCAGACCCAACCCCACAGAACATCCAGGTAAGGCCCCAAAGTCTGGCAGGCTTGTCTAAAGCATCTTCCAATATTTAGTGTCTACAGTTGCTATGCTGATCTATGTGTCTCCATGGTTACAGACTACTAACAAACCCAGTGTAGTCTGATCCTGAAGTCATGTTACTTTTTTTCCCCTCTGGCACGTCTTCTGTCTGTAGAGAAACAGACTAATGATTGGTCTTAATAGTGAACATACCTTTATAGTTTCCTTACTTTAACGTTGCCTTGTCCAAAGTTGATTCATCTTAATCTTCATTTTACTTTCAGATGGCGTCAAGAAATCTTATTAATGGTCTGGAAGAATACATCAGAGAAAGCTTTGTAAGTGACTCTTCTTCTTTTACTGAATACATTGCCTTGGTTTTCATACGGGCCCGATCTGAGGGACTCCATCATGGAGGGGAAAAGTGGCTGCAGGAATTGTGAATTCTGTTGAGCCACTTCACTGTATTGAAGTAGCAGATTTTTTCAAGATGTAATATATCTGTAGTATATCTTTTTATTTTTTTTTATTTTGGGCATGTCCATAACTAGGTTACATTAGATATAGCCATAAAAAACAAAGGAAAACCTTCATTCTTTACACAGCAGGCTTATTACTAAATGTATATACGCCTACAACAATTTTTATAAATACTTTTTCGTAAAAATAACATCTGTGTGTCTGTATGTGTATATGTGTATATATATATATATACAGCAACAGAAGAATGCAGCAGCACACTGCCAGCACAAAGATATAGATGAAACATGAACATGCAGATAAAACATGGAGAGCTATACAGCTATGGTGTAATAGATGCAAATGTGAAACTATGAAATAGTGAGGCACTTAGCTCGCAAATTTGTCTCCGCCAGCGGTCAAATAGCTTGGACCGTCCCACCGGGATAAGGTGGCCTCCTTGGGACGGACCCTACACTGTGAATATGCCTGTGTGAACAGTTCAGTAAGCATGGCAGGGGTCTGGAACATCCAAGACACCTTATATACACACCTGATAGAGGTGGGTGGGGTGCAAGGCCAACATGGAGGTAGCCACTCCCCCGTATGTGCAATACAGACAAAGAATAAGTCAGCCAGCACTTTAGTTGATACCAAACTATTATATGGACCTGGCCTACAGGTGCACGCTACTAGGCTAGATATACAGCAACAGAAGAATGCAGCAGCACACTGCCAGCACAAGGATATAGATGAAACATGAACATGCAGATAAAACATGGAGAGCTATACAGCTATGGTGTAATAGATGCAAATGTGAAACTATGAGATAGTGAGGCACTTAGCTCGCAAATTTGTCTCCGCCGGCGGTCAAATAGCTTGGACCGTCCCACCACGATAAGGTGGCCTCATTGGGATGGACCCTACACTGTGAAAAAAAAAAAAAAAAAAAAAAAAATATATATATATATATATATATATATATATATATATATATATCACGCTTGTATATATTTTTTTGAATAAATATAATATATATTTTAAATGTGTATGTATACATATTTATAATCTTAAATAAAAAAATTTTTTATTAATGGAGATTTTTCCCAGAGCAGGTGGGTACCCCCCCCCCCCAACACCTCGACGTATGTTTCATGAACCTACTTCATCAGGAGGTCTTATTTTACAAAGTGACAGCTTTATGCAAATATAGTTGTGAGGCTTTTTGCTGTATTATTGCTGCAGGAAGACTTTCCTACTGCGGAGACAAGACTAGTTGCTAAGTTTATTCCTAACATTTCCCCATCCTCTATATCTATAGGCCACAGCCCCTGTTCGGGAAGATGTGGACATCACCAGAACCAACGTGGAGTTCCTGCAGGAGCAGTTTAGCAGGATCACCACCCACATTCTGCATTGTGCAGGTACGTTCTGACAGACACTGCTATGGCAGGCGCATAGAGGGTCATCAATGCCTTATGTAACCTTGTCTCCTCCACTTTTATCTCCTAGACTCCACGTTCGGGCAGCGTCTCCTGGAGATGTGCAATCAGTCCCTGTTCGAGTGGCTTGCCCTCAATCTGTACTGTCTGAGAGGGGATCAGAACGCCCTCACGTCCGTCATCAACGAGAGGATTGTAAGCTGCACATTCACCCAGCTTTATTTCTGTGAAAGGAGATGCTAGCTACTTCCCACTACAACAAACAAATGGGGTCATGGTCACCCATGTGTGATCATGTTTCAGGGTTATAGAAGGAAGGGGAAAAGAGTTAAGCTACATCAGCTACTTCCCATCCTAAAGTTGAAGGCCTGGAGCAGTTTTTTCTGACCAGAGTGCCTCCAGCTGTTGCAAAACTACAACTCCCAGCATGCCCGAACAGCCGTTGGCTGTCCGGGTATGCTGGGAGTTGTAGTTTTGCAACAGCTGGAGGCACTCTGGTCAGAAAAAAACTGTCCTGGAGTGTGAATAAGGATCTTTTTCCTTACCTTTTCCCTATTTATGTATTCCCCCCCCCCCCCCCCCCCCCCTCCCCATTTTCAGAGACGACTCTCCCTGGATGTGTCTCCAGCATTGGTCTCGTGGGTCACGTCCGTCCTGTCCCTGCGGCTCCAGGTACTACTGGACCAGATGCCTGTGACCGAAGCCGAGGTGCAAAGACACGTGCGCAGAATAGGAGAGCCTTCCTCGGTGAGATGGGTACACACTTTGGTTTTCCTAAATTATTGTCTGTAAGACTGGGTTCGCACCACGTTTTTGCAATACAGTTCCTGTATCGGGTTTTTGATTAAAAAAACGGATTCCTGAAAACTGGACTAAACTGTATCCAAACATGTACAAATTTTAATCCGTATACGGTTTGAAAAATGTATGTCCGGTTGCATCCGTTTTTTTAAGAAAAAAAAAGTATACGTTTTTAACTTTTCACTCCATTATGAATAAAGTTTCACTTGTTTAATTAAAATTCCAAGAAAAAAAACGTGCAAAGTCAAACGGATGGAACCGTATGCACATAAAAAACTTTATAAAAACTTAGAGAAATTTATATCAGCTCCATTGGGGGACACAGACCATGGGTATGCTGCTGTCTTTTCAATACGTTTTTTTAACTGGACCAAAAACAGCGGTAGGCTACGGTTTTGGGTTCGGATACAAAAAACTGACAAAACTGTACAGGATGCAAAACGGGCACAACCTGATGCATCTTTTGGCGTACGGTTTTCAATGGAGAGTCAATGCATACGGTTTTCTATACGGTTCCGTACGGTTTAAATTGAAAATGTATACGGGAACTGTATTGCAAAAACGTGGTGTGAACCCGGCCTTACTTAATTTTCTCGGTCGCTATTCATTGGGGGACACCTATACTGATGGGTATATGCTCTTGCCACTAGGAGGCGCTGACACTAGGAAATTAAGTTGGCTCCTCCCTGGCAGGATAATCCCGCCCACTGGAAGTGAGGTAATCAGTTTTATCTAGTGTCAGTAGGAGGCAAGATACAGGTCTGGGAGCTCCCGAGACCATGTCGTTTTTTGTGTGTTTTTTTTTCTAGTAAGGGATGTTAAGTTTTTTTTCTCACTTTTGTTTCCCTTTTTCAGGTGGGGGTTCAGGAGTATGGCGCTACCTGTTCCCCCATATGCGACAAAGGAGCACAGACATAGAGTATGTACTGTTAACCCCTTATCCCCGACGGCCAGCACCTGGAGGTTGTACCCTGGGTCCGGGTCCCCCATTTGCCCCTGCTCGCCCCGCTATCTTAGCCTGGTATGATGCAGCGTGGCCATAAGCTTGTTGAAGACACCTGAACGAGTATGAGAAGATGGAGTCTGTTGGTGAGTATGTTAACCATCCCTTCTCCCCCCCCCCCTCCCCTCTGTACTCCGCTGGGGTTTCTCCATCCTGAGGTCCCTTTCCTCAGCGCCGGCTCCTCAGCTGCCATTACACGTGGCTGTGCTGGGCTAACCTTGTGGCCTCCTTGTCACGCTACCGGCAGCCCCATCTGCAGCAATTCTCAACCCCACCCCCCCAAACCCCACCCCCACTTTTACCCGGACAGGGGTTAATAAGGATTATTGGGGTTTGTCGTTGGGGGGGGGGGGGGGGATATCCCTGACATTTTTTAATGGGGCTCTCGGGTGTTGGGGCTCGGTGGGCTGTGCGGCGGCTCATTCTCTCGCCGCACATCGGTACTTGTACATATATAGAAAGCCGGCTCTGCTCCTCTGCCCGGCCGACCTTTTTCGCTGCCCTCACTTTCCTTTCATCTGCGCCATTATGGACATCTCATGCTCAGCCCCTCTCCCTCACCTTGTTCCTGGGGCGCTGGGAGGCCAAGTGCTTGGACGACTGGGCCGGCCATTCGGCTCTGGCATCTCTCCGCAGCGCGCATGATATCCTCTGCTTCCTACTCGGTAGGGACTGGGCATGCTGCAGGGGTTGGGGGCACTCCGTCGGCAGTTCTCTGCCCTTCTCTCCCGGGGGTCTGGCAGGTTCTGGCCTCGGGGTCCCTGTGCAGCTCTCTGCTTCCTGCGCTCTTTTTATTTACAAAAATAAAAATAAAAAAATCTTTTGTTTCTCAGTCCATGTTCTTATCCCCCCTCTTGTGGTCATTCAGTAGATTGCAGCCCCTACTTTCTGGTCCCTTGATTGGCTTCCCCTTTTGGCGGCAGACAGCTATTGCAGTCTTTTGATGTCTGCTTTTTACCGGTTTAATCTTGCTGGGTTTCCAGTCTGGAGACCAAAAATTATTTTTGGGGGCCACTTTAATATTTGCTTCCGCCACCCTGTTTTATCACCTGAAGAGGCAAAGGTCTCACCAGCTCAGGGATATTGTCCGTGGCATTTCTGCCATGACATGTCTGCCGTGACAACAGTCGCATTCCAGCCTCATTCCCCAGGGCGAGACACCGGTGGGTTGCCCCTGCAGATGCACCTGCATCCTTGACCTTAGCTGAGGGCCTTTCCCAGGTGTTTCGTTCTCTTGTGTCTTTAGACATCAAGTGTCAGCATTGTGGTCTTTATTCCCGGGAGGGTACTGGAAAACCGCAGTGGTATCAATTTTCTCCCGCAGGTCCTTATAGGTCTTCGGAATTTGTGGCTAGTGTGCTGGACACCCCACTTCTAGTGCACGGTTTTCAAGCACGTGTTCCTACGTGGACATAGACTGGACCCAATACCATAGATAGTGGTCTATGTGGTTTCCTCTTCCGCCAGTCACTCATCACATGGCTGCCCACTGCTAACAAGTGGTGTCCGAAGGAGTGACCCAGCGTGTACAATGGATTTTGTGCAGGGCGAAGGGGATACAATCCACGGCTCCTTACCCTCCCCTGATCTCCCAGGGTGGCGGGGATACTATCCATGGCCCCAGGCCTCCCTACCCCTCCATATGCGACAGTAGGGCTCCAGCGCCTGGGGGTGTTCTCTATTGATAAGCCAGACTGTTGTCTGCTCCCATCATGGGGCTGCCGCTTGCTTGGCTGGAGTTCCGGTACCCCTCTTCTAATGTGAGGAGTCCAGAGGGGGGTCGTTATAGGTACAAAGGGACCCTGTGCCAGTAAGCTGGACAATGGTATTCATGGTCTCCTACACCTCAAGGTCGTCCTTGAGGAGTTACGGTCCCACTGCTATGGCGTGGTGTCCGAAGAAGTGATCCTACGTGTACTATCTACTCTTTTCAGGGCGACAGGGATGCAATCCAGGGCTCCTCAACCTCCCCTGATCTTCCAGGGTGACGGGGATTCTATCCACTGGGCTGCCACATGCTTGCCGGTGTTTTCCCGTACCTTTCTGCGTGGGAGGACTCTGGACAAGTGTTCCTGCAAGTGCACAGGGAGGATGCCAGTCAGCCAGACTTCATCTGCATGGTCTCCAGCACCACCAGGTCGCCCATCGGATCGGCCGCACTCCGGTACCCCACTTTCTGTGGGAGGGTTCGAAGGAGTGATCCTGTGCGTTCAGGAATCCGGTCAGCCATGATTTACTGCTATGTCGGGTCAACTACCATACACTTCCCACTCCGTGGACGGAAGTTCAGGTATCCCTCTGCCGAGGTTTAGCTCTGAGTGAGTTAACCCATGTTGCTCCATGTGCCCTATTCAATGCACCACATACTGGTTCGCAGGGTTCCCTGCTTTACCAGGCCCCTCTCTGCATGTCTGCCATTCTCACGGCTGAAGGCTGGTAACCCACTTTTAATGTGTGGTTCTGACTGCGAGACCAGGTGTGGCCATGGTCCCTATGCCATATAGCCAGACTGTGTCTGCAGGGTTTCTAATCCACCAGGTCACCTCCCCCTTTCTTGTCGCTCCCGTCACTGCATCCCGGTGACCCACTTTCCATGTGAAGTTCCATGAAGTGTGTCTCTGTGGGTTCAGTGAACCTGTTATACCATTCAGACTGTGTCTGCTTGTTTCCAGTCCCACATATCTCCTTCATCTCTTGCATCTGTGACAGCAGTCCTGGTGTGGGGCACCATGAGGAATTGGGGTGTGGGCATTTTCTACAGGTTCCATGGCTTTTCACAGCAACTGCAGCACTCGGTTTCCCTTTCTAAGAGTGCCACGTTGGTCTGCTAGGGGCATAGTTGTGACACACCATTGGGTGCTGAGCCGGTCTTCCATACTGCGGACTTTGATGTCTGAGATTCCTTTCGTGTCTGCAATCTTGGTTCCTCACTACTTTCGAGAGGTATCCATGTCAGTGTCCCTACGTAGGTTAGACCCAGAAGAAAAGAGAAAGCTAGCAGCCATATATACATTGCACACCACAAATAGTCAATGTGTTCCAAAAAATATATAAATCTTTATTTCTCTCAAAACAGACAGATGAGTACATACAATTAAAAACAATTAAAAACACATAATCCAGAAGCGGAGGAATATAATCCTACTACGCCCACCCTGCAGTGGGTACACATTACCCTAAGATGTGAGCCAGTCCCGAACTAATAGAACACAAACCCATATATGCAGCAAATTCTAGAGATTGTACCAATAAGTAGCACCTGGCAAATATAAATATAATATTTTTTATTTATTTTTTGGTTTCATTGTATAGTTTTTCACCCATTTTTTACACATTCACAAACATATAAAAGGAAAGAAAAAGGGAAAGGGGAAAATAAGGGGTTAAATAATTTGTAATAGGGTATACTCATGGTTTGGGGGCCCCTTCGTTATGATCATTTGCTGACTTTTTTTTTTTTTAATTATAATAATGTTTTATTATCTATTTTTTCTTCTTCCTTTCCCCTTTTTTTATTTTTTATTTTAATATTTTTTTTTATTTTTTTTATTATTATTTTTTTTTTTATATATATAGATTCATTTGGACCACTGTGGGGTTTTCATCGGGGATAAGAGCCACACAATCAAATGGAATTCACTCACCGTGTTTTTTTTGTTTATGCATGTCTCATAAATTGTGAAGAATATGTCCAGGAGACATATTCTGGAAGATGCATCTTCACTGAATGTTATGGTTATTGTGATACATGTTGGTATTGGGTATGATCTAGTTCATGGGGGCATGTACATGTTGCATAGGGATATGGTCTAATCATTTGGTTAGTTTCATTTGACATCTGATATTATAATGTTTGGCATTGTATCTCACTTATGTATACACATTTGGGTCGATAGTTAAGTTATTATCATGCCCTTGTATTGTTGGATGGCCCCACTTCCGTCCTTATTCTATTTTTTTTGCCCCTTGCCCCATTTCCGGACAAGCATATACTCAGAATCCCTCCTCCCCTGGGTACCGTGTCAGGCTCGATCACGTGACGGGTGGGCGGGGTGCGGCGCCGATCCGGCAGGGCAATATGCCGGGCGCGGTCGTGCTTTGCATTGCGGTCTGGGCCTCGCTCTGGTCCGCGGTGCGTGCAGGGCCTCGTTTTGGATATGTGCTGTGGGCGGTGCCTTGCCCCGGGCGCTCGTGCGCTTCGAGCCTCGTTCCCGGTCCCATGGAGGGCTAATAGAATCATATGCCAAGCCTCGGTTCCACATACTTTGATTGATAATCAAGCCTCGCTCCTATCCCGGGTCTCGGCCATGGTATGGTAGTTATTGTAGCGCGCCAAGCCTCTCTTTCGCTGATACTCCATAATGAATGCGAGTCTACATGCGGTCCACAGGCATTACCCCAGGTGATTATAATTCTAATGATTTTGTTGTATACATAAGACGGCCAAGATGAGTATTTCGTCACTCCTGAGGAAGCCTCCGTAGTTGGAGGCGGAACGCGTGGGGTCAGTTTCTCCCTGCTTTGGATGTGAGGAGTCCCGGTAGCAGCACTTTAGCACTGAGCCTGACAGCCAGACTTTATGGACACACAGCACTTTTCTCAGGTCGTAGTATTGCACTTTACATTGGGCAGACTTATTACATGCACTGAGATTCAGTTCTTTGCACTTTATACTGGTCAGATTTATATGCACTGTTATTTACATATATATTTTTCATTATATTGACATTGGTCAGGCTGCTAGGCGTTTTATATATTATATTTATATTTGCCAGGTGCTACTTATTGGTACAATCTCTAGAATTTGCTGCATATATGGGTTTGTGTTCTATTAGTTCGGGACTGGCTCACATCTTAGGGTAATGTGTACCCACTGCAGGGTGGGTGTAGTAGGATTATATTCCTCCGCTTCTGGATTATGTGTTTTTAATTGTTTTTAATTGTATGTACTCATCTGTCTGTTTTGAGAGAAATAAAGATTTATATATTTTTTGGAACACATTGACTATTTGTGGTGTGCAATGTATATATGGCTGCTAGCTTTCTCTTTTCTTCTGGGTCTATAGTTTATTGCAGCCTATTGCACCCTATCTTTATTGAGGTGGTGCCCATCGGTTCTTTTCTCTATCCACCTACGTAGGTTAGGTCCCTCGGCACGTGTAGAACCAACCTTCCCTTCTGTCAGTGGGGTGTGCTTCGGACCTTCCTGTAATCTTGTTTCCACATGTGCTCTGCAAATGAGCACCTCTGTTCTGGCATGGGGCCTGGTGGGGCATCACAGACAGTTCAGCATCTCTCCCCCCCCATGCCTCCCAGGTGTCTTCCTGGATTCCCTTGGAGGGTGGTTCAGGCGCCTGCTCCGTTGGTGCCCATCTGGCCTGGGGTTTCACCCCGATGGGGTGTTCCTCTCAACGCTGTTGGTTGCTGTGTGTGTGCTTCTTCCCTGCATTTGTAGTCATGTCTCTGCATCTTTGCCCAGCTCCAGTGTCCAGGATTCCGATCCCTCTGGGGACACAAATTGGCTCCTTGATATGTTCTCGCAGAGTTCCTGCAGGCTTCGTCCACCCAGTACTTTGTCTGTTGCCACAGGGCGGTTCGTCCCTGCTCCTACAGTGCCTGGTGCACTTTGACAATCCTCCTTCCACGGGGTTACGGGGATCAGGGGGCTTGGCATGGTCAGTGCTTGAGTTTCATCTCCACCACCCCTTGTTTTCCCCTCCACTAGGGGGACTATTTCGCTGGTCACTTTCTGCTACCAAGATGGAGTAATCTCTCTCTTCCCACTTTATAGGTGGGATATCTGGCTGGGCCCTTTTTTTTGCTGAGAGCATTCAGTAGAGCTCTTCGCTGTCTCTGCCTGTGTACTGCCCACTATTGCAGCCTGGCTCTCTTCCTGTTTCTTGGTTGTCTACTGCTGCTCAGGCAGCCTTGTCACTCCCCTCTGTCGTAGGGGTTTCTGCTATCCTGTGTGGCTTGGCGACAGCTGATCTAGCCTCCGTCTGATGTGGATATGTTCCTCCTTCCCTTGATGGTGTCAGTAGCGCTACACTGACTCCACAGTTTTCTAGAGTTACCTTTCTGTGCATAGGAGTCCCAGCTGGGTTCCCTTTTGTTCCCCCTCCATTCCCATCCTGATGGATTGTTGCTTCGGAGTGCTCTAACCGGACCCCTGGGGCTCAGGACCTGTTAGTCTCCTTGTCTTGGCCACTATCCTGGGACGCTGTGGTGTGCCTTCTTCTCTAGGTTGGCCCTCCTAGTTCTTTGTGCCTTGGTCATGGTTGAGGTCTTGCGCATGTGTAGCGGTCCTGCCCAGATTTCTCTGCCATCTCATTTATGGAACATTTTTTCTATACCGCACTTCTTCTGTCTTGGCACGGAGCTTTGTCACCTGGAGCATTTCGTGGACGTTGGGTTTCCTTACCCTTCGGGTGTAAGTCTTCTGGGAGACTCTGGAACCTCCAATTCCCATGTCGGCTGCTCCGGTGTTCTGGATACTCCTTTTCAGGCTCTTCCACTCCTTTCTTGGCCATTTATTCTTCGGTGTCAATCTTCCAGGTGACCTAGGAACCTCCATTTCCATGTCACTCTGGTGTTCCAGGATACCCCTTTTCTGGACATTCTGCTTCTTCTTGGCCATTATTCCCTTCCATCTTCTCCTTCGGGGTCCATGTTCTCTCGAAATGGAGGGTGTTTCAGTCAACCGGATTACACCAGTTGAGCTATGTCACCTCCCAGGTGCTCGTGGCGGGCTCCTGGATAGGGGTTTTGGAACTGCAGATGTTCAGATCTTCGATCTTCCGCACCAGGCCTCTCTAAAGCTGGTTTCTGTCTTTTTTTTTTCTATTGTTGTGCCATTTTAGTTTCCCAGCCGGGCTAGCCCTCTGGTTCTGTGTTCCTTTAAAGTTGATTTCCTTCCTCCTTCCGGGATGGTTTCAGCCCCTCTGGCTTCCTAGTCAACTTTTTTTGGTCTCTCTATGATGACTGTAGGTTAAGAGTCCCTGCAAAGGAGGGTCCCTTCCTTTTGGCGGCCCAGTCCATCTCCATGGCAGGGGGATCTTCCGGTAACTCTGTTTCTAGGTCTCGGGTTTCTCTGGCCTGGGGTCTCATCCGCTGGCCTTACGGACAAGTGGGTTCGATCTCAGGACTGATTCCCTTTCACTACTAGTTATTATTCCCACCCTAGGGGACTGCTTTGGTACGTCCCATCAGTTTAGGTGTTCCCCAATGAAGACCAGCCGAGAAATGGAGATTTTTGTACTCACCATAAAATCTCTTTCTCGTAGTCTTCATTGGGGGACACCGCACCCACCCATTTCATTTTTTTTGTCCGGCTATTCTTTTCTGGTTATTGTGTTTTTTTTTGTTTATCCGGGATTCCTTTCTGGGGTCCTTCGGACAAATTTCTTTGTTGGCTTCTCCTACTGCTTTGTGACAAAACTGATTACCTCACTTCCAGTGGGCGGGTATATCCTGCCAGGGAGGAGCTGACTTCTTTTCCTAGTGTCAGCGCCTCCTAGCGGCAAGAGCATATACCCATCGGTATAGGTGTCCCCCAATGAAGGCTACGAGAGAGATTTTATGGTACAAAAAAAAACCTCCTTTTTCTTATATTGCTGCCGTCTTTTTCCTTTAGCAAGTCCCTGCAGCAGCTTCGCAGGAGCAGCCGATGGAGACTTCACCAGCCGACGCTCAGGTAAAACGCCTGTAGGTGGGCGACTCTGGTGCGGACCTTAAAGGGGTTCTCCGGTGCTTACACATCTTTTCCCCTATCCAAAGGATAGGGGATAAGATGCCTGATCGCGGGAGTCCCGCCGCTGGGTACCCCCGGGATCATGCACGCGGCACCCCGTTTGTAATCAGTCCCTGGAGCCTGTTCGCTCCGGGACTGATTACAGGCGACCACCGGGCCAGTGGTGTGTGACGTCACGTCTCCGCCCCCTTGTGACGTCACGCCTCCGCCCCTCAATGCAAGCCTACGGGAGGGGGAGTGATAGGGGGAGTCACACGCCGCCGGCCCGGTTGTCTCCTGTAATCAGTCCCGGAGCGAAAACGCTTCGGGGACTGATTACAAACGGGGTGCCGCGTGCATGATCCCGGGGGTCCCCAGCGGCAGGACTCCCTCGATCAGGCATCTTATCCCCTATCCTTTGGATAGGGGAAAAGATGTGTAAGCACTGGAGAACCCCTTTAAAGATGTAGCAGTTGCATTATTTTCCTGTGTGTGCGTATATGTGTGTGTATGTGTTTTATATGTATGTTTTTATGTGTGTATATATAGATACAGGGTGGGCCATTTATATGGATAAACCTTAATAAAATGGGAATGGTTGGTGATATTAACTTCCTGTTTGTGGCACATTAGTATATGTGAGGGGGAAACTTTTCAAGATGGGTGGTGACCCTGGCGGCCATTTTGAAGTCGGCCATTTTGAATCCAACTTTAGTTTTTTCAATAGGAAGAGGGTCATGTGACACATCAAACATATTGGGAATTTCACAAGAAAAACTGTGATGTGCTTGGTTTTAATGTAAATTTATTCTTTCATGAGTTATTTACAAGTTTCTTACCCCTTAAATGTACCAATAAAATGTGTTCAATGTGCTACCCATTGTGTTGGATTGTCAATGCAACCCTCTTCTCTATATACTGCTATATACTACTATATACATTGCAGGAGAAATGCTAGCACAGGCTTCCAGTATCCGTATACACTGCTATATACACCGCAGGAGAAATGCTAGCACAGGCTTCCAGTATCCGTATACACTGCTATATACTACTATATACACCGCAGGAGAAATGCTAGCACAGACTTCCAGTATCCGTAGTTTCAGGTGCTGCACATCTCGTATCTTCACAGCATAGACAATTGCCTTCAGATGACCCCAAAGATAAAAGTCTAAGGGGGTCAGATCGGGAGGCCTTGGGGGCCATTCAACTGGCCCACGATGACCAATCCACTTTCCAGGTAACTGTTCATCTAGGAATGCTCGGACCTGACACCCATTATGTGGTGGTCACCATCTTGCTGGAAAAACTCAGGGAACGTGCAGCTTCAGTGCATAAAGAGGGAAACACATCATCATGTAGCAATTTCACATATCCAGTGGCCTTGAGGTTTCCATTGATGAAGAATGGCCCCACTATCTTTGTACCCCATATACCACACCCTACCATTAATTTTTGTGTTCCAACAGTCTTGGAGGGATCTATCCAATGTGGGTTAGTGTCAGACCAATAGCGGTGGTTTTGTTTGTTAACTTCACCAATTCACATAAAAGTTTCCTCATCATTAAACAAAATCTTCTGCGAAAACTGAGGGTCCTGTTCCAATTTTTGTTTTGCCCATTCTGCAGCACCTGAAACTGCAGATACTGGAACCTGTGCTAGCATTTCTCCTGCGGTGTATATAGTAGTATATAGCAGTGTATACGGATACTGGAAGCCTGTGCTAGCATTTCTCCTGCGGTGTATATAATAGTATATAGCAGTGTATACGGATACTGGAAGCCTGTGCTAGCATTTCTCCTGCGGTGTATATAGTAGTATATAGCAGTGTATACGGATACTGGAAGCCTGTGCTAGCATTTCTCCTGCGGTGTATATAATAGTATATAGCAGTGTATACGGATACTGGAAGCCTGTGCTAGCATTTCTCCTGCTGTGTATATAGTAGTATATAGCAGTGTATACGGATACTGGAAGCCTGTGCTAGTATTTTTCCTGCAGTGTATATAGTAGTATATAGCAGTGTATACGGATACTGGAAGCCTGTGCTAGCATTTCTCCTGCGGTGTATATAGTAGTATATAGCAGTGTATACGGATACTGGAAGCCTGTGCTAGAATTTCTCCTGCGGTGTATATAGTAGTATATAGCAGTGTATACGGATACTGGAAGCCTGTGCTAGCATTTCTCCTGCGGTGTATATAGTAGTATATAGCAGTGTATATGGATACTGGAAGCCTGTGCTAGCATTTCTCCTGCGGTGTATATAGTAGTGTATACGGATACTGGAAGCCTGTGCTAGCATTTCTCCTGCGGTGTATATAGTAGTATATAGCAGTATATAGAGAAGAGGGTTGCATTGACAATCCAACACAATGGGCAGCACATTGAACACATTTTATAAGTGGTCAGAAACTTGTAAATAACTCGTGAAAGAATAAAGTTACGTTAAAACCAAGCACATCATTGTTTCTCTTGTGAAATTCTCAATAAGTTTAATGCGTCACATGACCCTTTTCCTATTGAAAAAACAAAAGTTGGATTCAAAATGGCCGCCATGGTCACCACCCATCCTGAAAAGTTTCCCCCTCACATATACTAATGTGTCACAAACAGGAAGTTAATATCACCAACCATTCCCATTTTATTAAGGTGTATCCATATAAATGGCCCACCCGTGTGTATGTATGTGTGTGTGTGTGTATATATATATATATATATATATATATATATATATATATATATATATATATATATATATATATATATAATATTATTATATACACACACTGCTCAAAAAAAATAAAGGGAACACTTAAACAACACAATGTAACTCCAAGTCACTGACATGCTTCCTGGCTGATGTTTTGGTCGCTTTTGAATGCTGGAGGTGCTTTCACTCTAGTGGTAGCATGAGATGGAGTCTACAACCCACACAAGTGGCTCAGGTAGTGCAGCTCATCCAGGATGGCACATCAATGCGAGCTGTGGCAAGAAGGTTTGCTGTGTCGGTCAGTGTAGTGTCCAGAACATGGAGGCATTACCAGGAGACAGGCCAGTACATCAGGAGACATGGAGGAGGCCGTAGGAGGGCAACAACCCAGCAGCAGGACCACTACTTCCGCCTTGCTGCAAGGAGGAGCAGGAGAAGCACTGCCAGAGCCCTGCAAAATGACCTTCAGCAGGACACAAATGTGCATGTGTCCACTCAAACAGTCAGAAACAGACTCCATGATGGTGGTATGAGGGCCCGACGTCCACAGGTGGGGGTTGTGCTTACAGCCCAACACCATGCAGGACGTTTGGCATTTGCCAGAGAACACCAAGATTGGCAATTTCGCCACTGGCACCCTGTGCTCTTCAGAGATGAAAGCAGGTTCACACTGAGCTCATGTGACAGAGTCTGGAGATGCTGTGGAGAACGTTCTGCTGCCTGCAACATCCTCCAGCATGACTGGTTTGGCGGTGAGTCAGTAATGGTGTGGGGTGGCATTTCTTTGTGGGGGGCTTTACAGCCCTCCATATGAGGTAGGTAGCCTGACAGAGGTAGCCTGACTGCCATTAGGTACCGAGATAAGATCCTCAGACCCCTTGTGAGACCATATGCTGGTGCGGTTGGCCCTGGATTGCTCCTAATGCAAGACAATGCTAGACCTCATGTGGCTCAGTTCCTGCAAGAGGAAGGCATTGATGCTATGGACTGGCCCGTCTGTTCCCCAGACCTGAATCCCATTGAGCACATCTGGGACGTCTCGCTCCATCCACCACAGACTGTCCAGGAGTTTGCGGATGCTTTAGTCCAGGTCTGGGAGGACATCCCTCAGGAGACCATCCGCCACATCATCAGGACCATGTCCAGGCATTGTAGGGAGGTCATACGGGCACGTGGAGGCCACACACATTACTGAGCCTCATTTTGACTTGTTTTAAGGACATTACATAAAGTTGGATCCGCCTGTAGTGGGGTTTTCCACTTTGATTTTGGGTGTGACTCCATATCCAGACCTCCATGGGTTGGTAAATTTGATTTCCATTGATAATTTTTGTTCGATTTTGTTGTCTGCACATTCAACTATGTAAAGAAAAAGTATTTCATACGATTAGTTCATTCCTTCAGATCTAGGATGTTATCTTAGTGTTTCCTTTATTTTTTTGAGCAGTGTATATACAGTTGTGGCCGTAAATGTTGGCACCCCTGAAATTTTTAAGTATTGAAAGTATTTCTCCCAGAAAAGGATTGCAGTAACACATGTTTCGCTATACACACGTTTATTCCTTTTGTATGTCTTGGAACTAAACCAAAAAAGGAGGAAAAAAAAGCAAATTGGACATAATGTCACCAAACTCCAAAAATGGGCTGGACAAAATTATTGGCACCCTTAACTTAATATTTGGTTGCACACCCTGTGGAAAAAATTACTGAAATCAGTGGCTTCCTATAACCATCAATAAGCTTCTTGCACCTCTCAGCCGGAATGTTTGACCACTCTTCCTTTACAAACTGCTCCCGGTCTCTCTTATTGGAAGGCGCCTTTTCCCAACAGCAATTTTAAGATCTCTCCACAGGTGATCAATGGGATTTAGATCTGGACTCATTGCTGCCACTTCAGAACTCTCCAGTACTTTGTTGCCATCCATTTCTGGGGGCTTTTTGACGTATGTTTGGGGTCATTGTCCTGCTGGAAGACCCAAGATCTCGGACACAAACCCAGCTTTCTGACACTGGGCTGTACAGTGCGACCCAAAAGCCATTGGTAATCCTCAGATTTCATGATGTATTGTACACATTCAAGGCCCCCAGTGCCAGAGGCAGCAAAACAACCCAAATCATTATTGACCTCCACCATATTTCACTGTAGGTACTGTGTTCTTTTCTTTGTAGGCCTCATTCCGTTTTTGGTAAACAGTAGAATGATGTGCTTTACCTAAAAGCTCTATCTTGGTCTCATCTGTCCACAAGATGTTTTCCCAGAAGGATTTTGGCTTACTCAGGTTAATTTTGATAAAATGTAGTCTTTCCTTTTTATGTCTCTGTCAGCAGTGGGGTCCTCCTGGGTCTCCTCCATAGTGGGGTCCTCCTGGGTCTCCTCCATAGTGGGGTCCTCCCCCGTCTCCTCCATAGTTTCATTTCATTTAAATGACGACGGATAGTTCGCGCTGACACTGCTCCCTGAGCCTGCAGGACAGCTTGAATATCTTTGGAACTTGTTTGGGGCTGCTTATCCACCATTCGGACTATCCTGCGTTGACACATTTCATCCATTTTTCTCTTCCATCCATGCCCAGGGAGATTAGCTACAGTGCCATAGGTTGCAAATTTATTGAAAATGTTGCGCAATGTGGACAAAGGCAAATCTAGATCTCTGGAGATGGACTTGTAACTTTGAGATTGTTGATATTTTTCCACAATTTTGGTTAAGTCCTCACAGTTCTCTTCTCCTCTTTCTGTTAGTGTGGCACACACAGACACACAATGCAAAGACTAAGTGAACTTCTCTCCTTTTTATCTGCTTTCAGGTGTGATTTTTATATTGCACACACCTGTTAGTTGCCCCCAGGGGAGTTTAAAGAAGCATCACATGCTTGAAACAATCTTATTTTTCCACAATTTTGAAAGGGTACCAATAATTTTGTCCAGACCATTTTTGGAGTTTGGTGTGACATTTGGTGTCCAATTTTTCCTCCCCTTTTTGGTTTAGTTCCAATACAAAGGGAATAAACATGTGTATAGCAAAACATGTGTTACTGCAATCCTTTTCTGTGAGAAATACTTTATTTTCTTGAAAAAATTCCGGGGTGCCAACATTTATGGCCATGACATGGATAGATAGATAGATAGGATAGATAGATAGATAGGATAGATAGGATAGGATAGGATAGGATGGATAGGATAGGATAGGATAGGATAGATAGATAGATAGATAGATACAAAGAATAAGTCAGCCAGCACTTTAGTTGATACCAAATTATTATATGGACCTGGCCTACAGGTGCACGCTACTAGGCTAGATATACAGCAACAAAAGAATACAGCAGCACACTGCCAGCACAAAGATATAGATGAAACATGAACATGCAGATAAAACATGGAGAGCTATACAGCTATGGTGTAATAGATGCAAATGTGAAACTATAAAATAGTGAGGCACTTAGCTCGCAAATTTGTCTCCGCCGGCGGTCAAATAGCTTGGACCGTCCCACCGCGATAAGGTGGCCTCATTGCGACGGACCCTACACTGTGAATATGCCTCTGTGTGAACAGTTCAGTAAGCATGGCAGGGTCTGGAACATCCAAGACACCTTATATACACACCTGATAGCTGGCTGACTTATTCTTTGTCTGTATTGCACATACGGGGGAGTGGCTACCTCCATGTTGGCCTTGCACCCCACCCACCTCTATCAGGTGTGTACATAAGGTGTCTTGGATGTTCCAGACGCTGCCATGCTTATTGAACTGTTCACACAGAGGCATATACACAGTGTAGGGTCCGTCGCAATGAGGCCACCTTATCGCGGTGGGACGGTCCAAGCTATTTGACCGCCGGCGGAGACAAATTTGCGAGCTAAGTGCCTCACTATTTCATAGTTTCACATTTGCATCTATTACACCATAGCTGTATAGCTCTCCATGTTTTAACTGCATTTTCATGTTTCACCTATATCCTTGTGCTGGCAGTGTGCTGCTGCATTCTTCTGTTGCTGTATGTAATATATATATATATATATATATATATATATATATATATATATATAATATAATATAATATAATATAATATAATTTTCTTTTCTTTTCTTTTTTTTTTTCTACAGACTTAAAGGGGTACTCCACTGGAAAACGTTATATTATTTTAGTCAGCTGGTGCCAGAAAGTTAAACAGATTAGTAAATTAAAATGTGGGTTTGGAGAGGCTCTTGTCAATCAAATAACCATACGACCTGGGCTACCCAATTGAATCACCTATACCCAAGTTGATGAATTAGTTAAATGTAAAAAGAAGGTAAATTGGGGCTCAAGGTCTTGAACAAATGGCCATAGAATATAGTTTGATAAAAAACAGTTTATTAAATATATAAAAAGAATTAGTGGAGATGGGTGTACCACAGGGCCCTTGTGATAACACCACTCCAACAAGTAAAACAATAAAATGGTATAGTAAATGAAAATGTAAAATATAAAAATGTGTCCACTGTAGGAAGGTATCTAAATTCCTCTAAATAATGCGCTCGTTTTTTTCTATTGGCGCAATACTATAAAATAGCAACTTGATGGCTGTAACCCGTAGCAACCATATGCGAGACTGTCAGCCGGCAATAGTAATTATTAATAAGTTCCTTCAGTCCTTAATCAACGATAGATATGAGGAAATGGATATATAAAAAAAAAAGGATATAGAAAATGCTGGCCAGCATAAATATTTCGTTTCAACACGTACTTTAAGTTCAAGTCTCTCGCATAGTCAATTTGTGACAAGTTGTGCAGACTTAACCTGCTGCAGCAAATGAAGTCTATGATGTTTGTCAATTATGCATGAGATACTGGCAGTTTATGACAGGTAATTTTGTATCTCACCACTCCCGGGTATGTTCGGTGTCGATCACCTCTGCGATCCCTTCTAAGATGCAGTCCTTGCAGTGTATTGTATACGCATCAGTGACGGCGGATGCCGGGTCGCGGACCTGCAGCGCCTGCAAGTGGCGTCAAAACAGCGGTCTCACAGCTCCCACGTCCGGACAGCAGAAGGTGGCGGAGATCGCCAGATGGTGAATCTCCAGATGGTGAATCCGCAGCACCGCCGACAGCAGGTAAGTGGCAATGCTGGTAGCGTCCTCGTGGTAGCGAGGCGCGCGTGGAGATAGTGGTTTGATTGACAGGTATCTCCGCTACTCTCTGGTTGCTTTAGAGATGGAATGTAGCTTTATCAATTCCATATACAAATGGTCTCAGTGGTCTCAGGGGGACGCTGGACGCGTTTCAGGACTGTCTCAGTCCTTTCTTCAGCAGCTATGTATATCTAATCTAGGTACTAAGTGTCGGAATATATACCTATAGCTCCTCCTCTACCGTTCTATGACGTCAGATCCAGAGTAAACATTATAGTATTTAGTAGATTTATCAATGAAATTTGTCAATGATATTGTTAGAGACTATACAGCTTCAGTTACAGACAATATAATGTATATATATAAATAAATAAAGCGTGACAGATGAGATTATGTTTTTTCTTTGAAATATAGAAAATAATGAAATATATAGAAACATAAAATTATATAAATTATATAAACTATGTTAAATAGTGGTTGTGATAGTGTGTACATATTACTATTAATATAAAATGAGTTTTGGTTGTGATTGTATACGTATATAATCAAATGTGTAATCAGATCTGTCTATAGAGAATGTTATGGCCTAAAAATTAAACTTTACATATATTAGACTAAGGGGTAATTTTATGTGAACATACAAATAATATTAAATTAATATTAAAAGGAGTCTATGCATTTTCATGATATCAAATATCTTCTATGTGTATATAAAACCCACATACATTCCTGAAGAATAAGTTGGTATCGGAATGTGAACTACAAATCATAAAAATCCGAACTATCATTAAAAAATTTTTATAAAATAGAATCCAAGTTGGGGATGATGAATAGGAGAGAGCCCGATAAAGGGTCCGTCGAGGTGCTGATAGACAGCCAGACCTCGACGGACCATCCAAAGGGACCTCACACATTTTAGTCCAAGAAGCCAAACAGTTCAAGATCATTATTCAGGCCCCTGGGTGCCAACGAGCCAAACTCAAAAATCTTGCGGGATTCTGCTCTTGACATCCTGCCAATAAAATTGCCGCCCCTCCAGTCTTGATGTATCCGTTGCAGTGCTACATATTTTAATAGGTTAGGATTGCCCTGATGGAAAAGTTTGAAGTGTGCCGACAGGGGATGTTTCTCATTTTGCTTTTTAATGTTGTATCGGTGTTCAAGGATCCGTGTTTTTAATGCACGTGATGTACGCCCTATATATTGTTTATGACATGGGCATTCTATGAGATAAATCACACCCTTGCTGGCACAATTCAGAAACTCTTTGATGGAAAAAATATAGTCATTTGATGTGGATTTGATGGTCACTGTTCTTTTTCAAACCTAGTGGATTTACAATTTGGACAGTGGCCACATCTAAAAAAGCCCTTTAGATCCACCAATGTTGAATCTGATTGTGTGTTTTAAATTGGAACGTACCGTGGGGGCTATTTTGATGCCTAGATTTGGAGCCTTAGTGTAAACTATGGGGGGCTTATCCGGAATAAGGTTGCCTATTATTTTGTCTTGTTGGAGTAGTGGCCAGTATTTATTGATAATTAGATCTATTTTGCGGTATTGGGTATTATACGGGATAATTAGTTTGGCATTGTCTGTGTTTGTGGAAGTGACCGATATTGGGGTCTTGGGCTGAAAAAACATAGATCGGTCAAGTTGTCGGACTTTCTCAAGGGACTGCTTTAGATGTTCAGACGGATATAATTTATCTACAAATTGTTGTGTTAGGGCTTCAGCTTCTAATTCAAATTGATCATTGTTGGTACAATTACGTTTGAGTCTACGATATTGACTAGTTGGCACATTGGTCAGCCATTGTGGTAGATGACAACTAGTATGGAGAATGAACCCATTTTTAGCCACCGGTTTATGGAATGTACTACAAATTAGTTTGTCAATATTAGTGGTTATTAGTAGATCTAAAAATTCCACTGAAACAGTGCTGATGTTGGGGGTAAATTTCAGATTTAGATTGTCATTAAGTGAATTGATGAAGGTCTCTAGGTTTGCTTGTGTCCCTCGCCAAATGAAAAAAATGTCATCTATGTAGCGATGCCATGACACCAGGTCCGCCCCCAGCTGTGGTGTGGATTGGTCACAGGTCATATCAACCACGATACCATCACAATTCCAATTTTTATCCACAAAGCCCTCGGTCACCATACCCATCACACCCTAATTGGAGACAACCCAGAGCTTATGCCCCCATACAAACCACGATATCCACAACAAAAATACTCACACCAACACTCAATCCCTCAACACTACCACAACAACAAACTCCAGGAACTAATGTCAATTCCGAATCGCAACCAAGCCCTAGAACCACGCAAAATTATAAAGACAGTAGAGACAGTAGCTCAAATTCACCCGACACCATCCAACAATCTGGTACTACCAACCCCCAACAGAAAAAGAGAACACGCAGAGGACACCATAG
Source organism: Hyla sarda (assembly GCF_029499605.1). Classification (NCBI taxonomy): domain Eukaryota; kingdom Metazoa; phylum Chordata; class Amphibia; order Anura; family Hylidae; genus Hyla; species Hyla sarda. The sequence continues at coordinate 167,619,833 of NC_079197.1, read as the reverse complement.
AAGAAATAGAGATACCAAAGTCCAAAGTGAGCAAAATATAAAAACAACTGACAGTGCCATTTTTAATCTCAGCTCCAAAACTCTGAACCCAAATCAATTGAAATTACTAGATAAAGGTTTAAAATATGCACCCAGTCAGCCCTTAGATAAATTTGGGGTATATATAGGAATAGAGAAATACATACGAAAATTATGTTTAAAAAAATATTTCATAAAAAACCCCATCCCAATATCCAAAAACAATAAATCAATCTTTAAACATACATCTCTAAAAAGTAAATCCAATTTTTTTCCTCATCAAGAAACTAGTATTGATATGTTATCTTTTAAGAAGGCTATTGAGAGTGAACTAAGGAAAATAGAAAAACCTAAAAACACATGGAATAATCTTTCACAGGGAGAAATTAGAGCTATAAGACAATTTCAAGAAGAATTGTCCATCACCATAAGGCCAGCCGACAAAGGGGGTGGTATAGTGGTGATGGATACCCCCATATACACAGCCGAATGTCTTTCACAACTAAATTAAAAGGTGATCCCACGTCTGAATATTTTGAGGAACTACAAATATTTTGCACAAAAGCGAAGGAGCAGGGAATTTTAACCAATCAGGAGTTTGAGTTTATCACAAATACACCAAAACGTCTTCCGGTATTTTATACCATCCCCAAGATCCACAAAGATCCCACTAAACCTCCAGGCCGCCCGATAGTATCGGGAATAGGGTCAATTACAGCAAATTTGTCTCAATATATTGACCAATTTCTTCAGCCCTATGTTAAACAAACACAATCTTATATACGAGATACCACTCAGATTGTGCAAATCATTGAAAATATCAGATGGGAACAATCATGGATCTTGGGGACACTTGATGTTAGCTCACTTTACACAGTTATCAATCACAAACAGGGAATAACGGCTATTCAATCCATTCTGAGCACGAAACCTGACCTACAGCCAGAACAAATTCAGTTCATTCTTGATGCAATATTTTTTATACTGTCACATAATTATTTTTTATTCGAATCAGATTACTATGTACAGACAAATGGGACTGCCATGGGCACCAGGTTTGCCCCCAGCTATGCCAACTTGTTTATGGCAAGTTGGGAAGCTGATACCATCAATCCACAGCTGGGGGCGGACCTGGTGTCATGGCATCGCTACATAGATGACATTTTTTTCATTTGGCGAGGGACACCTAGAGACCTTCATCAATTCACTTAATGACAATAATCTAAATCTGAAATTTACCCCCAACATCAGCACTGTTTCAGTGGAATTTTTAGATCTACTATTAACCACTAATATTGACAAACTAATTTGTAGTACATTCCATAAACCGGTGGCTAAAAATGGGTTCATTCTCCATACTAGTTGTCATCTACCACAATGGCTGACCAATGTGCCAACTAGTCAATATCGTAGACTCAAACGTAATTGTACCAACAATGATCAATTTGAATTAGAAGCTGAAGCCCTAACACAACAATTTGTAGATAAATTATATCCGTCTGAACATCTAAAGCAGTCCCTTGAGAAAGTCCGACAACTTGACCGATCTATGTTTTTTCAGCCCAAGACCCCAATATCGGTCACTTCCACAAACACAGACAATGCCAAACTAATTATCCCGTATAATACCCAATACCGCAAAATAGATCTAATTATCAATAAATACTGGCCACTACTCCAACAAGACAAAATAATAGGCAACCTTATTCCGGATAAACCCCCCATAGTTTACACTAAGGCTCCAAATCTAGGCATCAAAATAGCCCCCACGGTACGTTCCAATTTAAAACACACAATCAGATTCAACATTGGTGGATCTAAAGGGCTTTTTTAGATGTGGCCACTGTCCAAATTGTAAATCCACTAGGTTTGAAAAAAGAACAGTGACAATCAAATCCACATCAAATGACTATATTTTTTCCATCAAAGAGTTTCTGAATTGTGCCAGCAAGGGTGTGATTTATCTCATAGAATGCCCATGTCATAAACAATATATAGGGCGTACATCACGTGCATTAAAAACACGGATCCTTGAACACCGATACAACATTAAAAAGCAAAATGAGAAACATCCCCTGTCGGCACACTTCAAACTTTTCCATCAGGGCAATCCTAACCTATTAAAATATGTAGCACTGCAACGGATACATCAAGACTGGAGGGGCGGCAATTTTATTGGCAGGATGTCAAGAGCAGAATCCCGCAAGATTTTTGAGTTTGGCTCGTTGGCACCCAGGGGCCTGAATAATGATCTTGAACTGTTTGGCTTCTTGGACTAAAATGTGTGAGGTCCCTTTGGATGGTCCGTCGAGGTCTGGCTGTCTATCAGCACCTCGACGGACCCTTTATCTGGCTCTCTCCTATTCATCATCCCCAACTTGGATTCTATTTGATAAAAATTTTTTAATGATAGTTCGGATTTTTATGATTTGTAGTTCACATTCTGATACCAACTTATTCTTCAGGAATGTATGTGGGTTTTATATACACATAGAAGATATTTGATATCATGAAAATGCATAGACTCCTTTTAATATTAATTTAATATTATTTGTATGTTCACATAAAATTACCCCTTAGTCTAATATATGTAAAGTTTAATTTTTAGGCCATAACATTCTCTATAGACAGATCTGATTACACATTTGATTATATACGTATACAATCACAACCAAAACTCATTTTATATTAATAGTAATATGTACACACTATCACAACCACTATTTAACATAGTTTATATAATTTTATGTTTCTATATATTTCATTATTTTCTATATTTCAAAGAAAAAACATAATCTCATCTGTCACGCTTTATTTATTTATATGTATACATTATATTGTCTGTAACTGAAGCTGTATAGTCTCTAACAATATCATTGACAAATTTCATTGATAAATCTACTAAATACTATAATGTTTACTCTGGATCTGACGTCATAGAACGGTAGAGGAGGAGCTATAGGTATATATTCCGACACTTAGTACCTAGATTAGATATACATAGCTGCTGAAGAAAGGACTGAGACAGTCCTGAAACGCGTCCAGCGTCCCCCTGAGACCACTGAGACCATTTGTATATGGAATTGATATAGCTACATTCCATCTCTAAAGCAACCAGAGAGTAGCGGAGATACCTGTCAATCAAACCACTATCTCCACGCGCGCCTCGCTACCACGAGGACGCTACCAGCATTGCCACTTACCTGCTGTCGGCGGTGCTGCGGATTCACCATCTGGAGATTCACCATCTGGCGATCACCGCCACCTTCTGCTGTCCGGACGTGGGAGCTGTGAGACCGCTGTTTTGACGCCACTTGCAGGCGCTGCAGGTCCGCGACCCGGCATCCGCCGTCACTGATGCGTATACAATACACTGCAAGGACTGCATCTTAGAAGGGATCGCAGAGGTGATCGACACCGAACATACCCGGGAGTGGTGAGATACAAAATTACCTGTCATAAACTGCCAGTATCTCATGCATAATTGACAAACATCATAGACTTCATTTGCTGCAGCAGGTTAAGTCTGCACAACTTGTCACAAATTGACTATGCGAGAGACTTGAACTTAAAGTACGTGTTGAAACGAAATATTTATGCTGGCCAGAATTTTCTATAATCCTTTTTTTTTATATATCCATTTCCTCATATCTATCGTTGATTAAGGAGTGAAGGAACTTATTAATAATTACTATTGCCGGCTGACAGTCTCGCATATGGTTGCTACGGGTTACAGCCATCAAGTTGCTATTTTATAGTATTGCGCCAATAGAAAAAAACGAGCGCATTATTTAGAGGAATTTATATACCTTCCTACAGTGGACACATTTTTATATTTTACATTTTCATTTACTATACCATTTTATTGTTTTACTTGTTGGAGTGGTGTTATCACAAGGGCCCTGTGGTACACCCATCTCCACTAGTTCTTTTTATATATTTAATAAACTGTTTTTTATCAAACTATATTCTATGGCCATTTGTTCAAGACCTTGAGCCCCAATTTACCTTCTTTTTAGATTAGTAAATTACTTCTATTAAAAAAAAATCTTAATCCTTCCAGTACTTACCAGCTGCTGTATGCTCCACAGGAAGTTATTTTCTTTTTGAATTTCCTTTGTCTGACTACAGTGCTCTCTGCTGACACCTCTGTCCATTTTAGGAACTGCCAGATTAGGAGCAAATCCCCATTGCAAACCTATCCAGCTCTGGACAGTTCCTGACATGGGCAGAGGTGTCAGCAGAGAGCACTGTGGGCAGACGGAAAGGAAATTCAAAAAGAAAAGAACTGGCAGGATTACATTTTTTTAAATAGAAGTAATTTACAAATCTGTTTAACTTTCTGGCACCAGTATTTTAAAAATAATAATAATAATAATGTTTTCCAGTGGAGTACCCCTTTAAAGGGTCCAGACACATAGCAATGAATGTTCCATAATGAATTTTATATTTATCCATAATGTGATGTCATTCTTTTTCACCACCTCATGTTAGTGTCTCTATCTGTTCATCAGCCAAGTGCCTCCTCTCCAGCTCCCGCCACCACAGTGGAGGAGGTCCTTTTCTTGCCTGCCCAGAGTTCTGCACCAGCTCTTTGCCCAGACTCGGAGATTCCCCCACAAGAAGAGGCTGGATCTGAGCCTTGGGCCGCGGCGGTGCCCCCTGTGAGTGCCACTTGCATGATACCTTCTACTAGTCTCTAACTCTTCCTCTTCTACTCTTTGTTCTTTTATGGATCTATGTTCCACCAATGTCATCACTTTTATGCTCCCTGAACTATGGGCAATTATAACAAAAAATACCCCAGTGGAGAAACAGTTTCCAAATGTAAACATCACAAGGTCCCTAACCAGGGATCATTTATACACTTTTTTTTTTATGACACTAAAACTTTTATTTGTGTTTTAGAAACATTAGTGATATAAGCAAAAAATGTAAAACACCAGTACCGCCAGTTACTGATAGCTATGTATTATCACTGTACAGTGATCCCTCAACTTACAATGGCCTCAACATACAATAGTTTCAACATACGATGTTCTTTTCTGGACCATTGTAACTTAAAACCAAACTCAACATAAACAATGGAAGGTATCCAGCTTCACAGCAAACTGTTAAAAGGTTCAAGCTTTAATTTATTCCATTAAAAAACATGGTGATACGTGGTAAAAAAAACTGTGCCGACGCGTTTCGGACCTATAAGTCCTTAATCATGGCTATGATTAAGGACTTATTATAGGTCCAAAACACGTCGGCGCAGTTGTTTTTACCACGTATCACCATGTTTATTAATGGAATAAATTAAAGCTTGAACCTTTTAACAGTTTGCTGTGAAGCTGGATACCTTCCATTGTTTCTCCAGTTTGATACACGGGCAGGTGACCCGCTTCTCCGAGCTCCAGCGCTTCTGAAACTTGGCATCTCCCTACAAGAACTTTACTGGGCTATGTGGTGAGTGAGCTTTTTTTCTTCTTTCAAACTCAACATACAATGCTACAGACAGTCCAGATCTGTGAAACGTGTCAATGGCTGGAAGAACCGACCAATCAGAATGGACATTCACTGGTAAAACCCCTGTATTACTGAAGTGTATGCACTGACTGGTGTCTGGTAGCGCCCCCTACAGTACAGGGAGGTATTACATGTTCTGTACTCTTTACCTGTATTACTGAAGTGTATGCATTGACTGGTGTCTGGTAGCGCCCCCTACAGTACAGGGAGGTATTACATGTTCTGTACTCTTTACCTGTACCATGGTTAGCTGCTCCTTAGGACACCAGGTGAGGGGCCACTCCATGTTAGGCTGCTTTCACACTATGAAAAGTACCCGTTATATAATGCCCGTTATAAAATCGTGGGCGATCGTGGGGTTAAATGGCCATTACAGAATCCCTAACGGACTGTAGAAAATCCCATCATAGTCTATGGGTTTTTCTAATAGCCGATTTAACCCGTTGTCACCCGTTATTAATAACGGACGTTATGCATGCACCATTTCTTCCGTTCAATCACCGTCACAAAATAACGTCCGTTATTAATAACGGGCGATAACGAGTTAAAACGGCTATTAGAAAAATCCCATAGAATTTAATGGGATTTTCTAACGTCCGTTAGGGATTTTGTAATGGCCATTTAACCCTGCGATCGCCCGCGATTTTATAACAGGCGTTATATAACGGGTACTTTTCATAGTGTAAAAGCAGCCTTACTTTTTTAGGACACTGTGTGTTCTGTACAGGACCCTGAAGAAGCTCCTGTCCTCTACATAGACAGTGATTACAGCTCCCAGCAGATCTTTATTACTTTTATATGTAAGGACTTGCTTTATCTATATTAGTTATCTACTTAATATTGTTTTATCCTCACTTTCTCGGTCGCTCTTCATTGGGGGAGACCTATACTGATGGGTATATAAAAAAAAAAAAGTCTGCTCCTCCCTGGCAGGATAATCCCGCCCACTGGAAGTGAGGTAATCAGTTTTAGCTAGTGTCAGTAGGAGGCAGACACAGGTGTGGGAGCTCCCCATACCATGTCTTTTTTTAAATTATTTTCTAGTAAGGGATGTTTAGTTTTTTTTTTTTCTCCTTTTTTGCCTTTTTCAAGTGGGGGTTCAGGAGCATGATGCTAACTGTTCCCCCATATGCGACAAAGGAGCACGGAACATAAGAGTATGGGCCATCAACCCCTTATCGCCAACGTCCAGTGCCTGGAGGTTGTACCCTAGGTCCGGGTCCGCCACTTGCCCCTGCTCGCCCCGCTATCTTAGCCTGGTATGATGCAGCGTGGCCATAAGCTGGTTGAAGACTTCAGGGTGAGTATAAGAAGATGGAGCCGAGGGTGAGTATGTTCTACAACCCCCCTTCCCCCTCTTGCTCATCCAGGGGTCCCCTTCCTCTCATGTGCCCAGCTCCTCAGCCGCCATTACACGGGGCTGTGCTGGGCCAGACCCCTCATGGCCTCTGGCGCCATTCTGGAGGGGACAGTCCGGTGACCCTTCCCTCCCCCTCTTTGGGCCATGCATTTCCAGCCCACATGTATTGCGGCCAGGCGCAGTGCCCTAGCCACGTTATTTTCACTACCGGTCGGAGACTCAAAGCTGCTGCCCCAGCGGGGCAGCGGGTCTCCGGTCCCGCACTGCTGCCTGCTTACCACTTTGTGCGGCAGTGTCCTGGCCGTGTTATTTCTTAGGCTGACTGGAGACCTACAGCTGCAGGCAGCGGGTCTCCGGTCTCACTTGGCTGTCCCCCTTCTCAGTGCGGGCACACCAGCCCGCTTACTCCTATCTGTTGCGGCCAGGCGCAGTGTCCTGGCTGCATTTTTATAGACTGACCGGAGACTTTACAGCTGCAGGCAGCGGGTCTCCAGTCCCAGGCTTACTCCATCCTTGCGGCCAGGCACAGTGTCCTGGGTGCGTTCTTTATGGGCTGACCGGAGACCTACAGCTGCAGGCATCGGATCTCCGGTCCCACGTGGCCAACTGAACTCAGTGCGGGCACATCAGCCTGCTTACTGCTCCCTATGCGTCCGGGCACCAGCCCGTCTTTCAGCCAGTTCCCCAGCCCCCTTCCTGTAATGGCTGCAGATCGTGCGGCCGGCGCCTCGGTCATGCGGCCAGGTGCCGCATCCTACCACAAGTCTGGTCGGGTGCCCTTGCAAGAGTTATTTTTTTTTTTTTTCTGCATTCCTGGCAGACGCTTTGTCAGGTCCACCGGTCACCCATCATGGGGGTGTTCTGACATGTCATACAATATGATTCCCTCCTCTACAGGCTGCCGCTTCTGTGGCTAGGGCTCTGGATCCTCCCGTCTAGTGTGAGGTCTATATAGGTGGAGTACCTGGCTGGGCCCTTGTTTTTTGCTGAGAGTAATCAGCGGGGCTACGCACTTTTGCAGCCTGGCTCTCTTCCTTTTTCTTGGTTATCTACTGCTGCACATACAGACTTGGGACTCTCCTCTGTTGGAGGAGTTTATGCTCTCATGTATGGCTCGGCGACAGCCAGTCTAGCACTTTCTGTTGTTTGGGTCCTGCCATTGCTCTCCTCCTCCCTCGGTGCAATCTCCCTGGAGGGGTTTGTTCCTCCTTCCTTGTCTGTGTCAGTTGCGCTACACTGACACTACAGTCTTCTGGAGTAACCTTCCCTTTTGTTTCCACCTCCGTTCCGGTCCTGATGGGATGTTGCTTCGGTCCGCTCAGACCACTGGGGTTCATGTCTGGTTAGTCTCCGTGTCTTGGACACTATCCTAGGATGTTGTGGCGTGTCTTCTTTTCTAGTTTGGCCTTTCTGGTTCTTTGGGCCTTAGTGATGGTTTTGGTCTCGGGCAGGTTCTCCGCGGTCCCGTTTGTGGGGTGGTCATTCTGTACCGTACTACTTTATCTAGACGTAGAAGTTTGTCACCGGAGCGTTTCGCGGACGTTGGGTTTACCTACTCTTCAGGTGTAGGTCTTCCAGGTGACTCGGGAACCTCAGTTTCCCATATCGGACGTGCCGGTGTTCCGAATGCTCCCTTTTCAGGGCATTCTGCTCCCTTTTTGGCTCAAAGAGTAAGTTATGTGCCATCCCTTGTGAGGGGGAACTTTTGTTTGGTTCAGGCCTCTCTGATGTATTAGAAAAGGCAGGGGATAGGAAGAAGGGGTTCCCAGCTTTCCAACCCCCTAGACAAAATAGGCCTTTCCAGTTTAAAGGGAAGAGAGGTGGTGAAAATAAAAGTAAGGATCACTCTTATGAGTGGAAGTTTTCTCGTAAGGGGAGTGGTCTTATGTGTAATCAGCCTAGTACTTCCACCAAAAAGTTCTCACCTGACCAGTCACCTCCCCTCTGAGTGGTGTTGGGCGTGCCCTGGCTTTCTCTAGAGATCAGGTCATTTGTTATTCTGGTATAAAAGGTGCAACATGTATCATAATAGTTATCTCCATGACGAAAACTTGTTAAGTCGAAACACGTCGGAGGTTTTTTCTTTTGTGCATGTGTACTTTTAACCTATTTTTGTGTTTTGGATTTTAATCATGGATCAATAAAATGTTACTATTTTTTTCTCTTATGGGAGCCGGACTTTTTTCACCTTCCTTTTTTCTGATCCTTCCACCAAAAAGCCTGACCCCCCCCAATGACTGGATCCACGAGTAGGTGGCAGTTTTAAGAGTTTTTTTTCAAGAATGGGGAAAAAAAATCTGGTAGTTCTTGGTTAATTCAAACTATCCGTGACGGTCTCCGTCTGGATTTTGTTAGTCTGCCGCCTACTCAGTTCCTGGTCACTAGATGTCTCCCAGGACCTTCAGGTCAGTCTTCTTTACAGGGAAAAGTGTTATCCCTAATAGAGACCGGTGTTTTGGTCCCTGTGCCTCCACAAAAACAGGGTTCAGGATTATATTCAACTCTTTCTTGTGGGGAAACCAAATGGAACGTTCAGGGTCATTATTCATCTCAAACCTCTGAATCGTTACTTGATTTATAATCGTTTCAAGATGTAAACCATAAAATCCACCGTTAACCTGTTTAAAGAGTAGCTCCCACCATCACTTTTTGTATATTTTTTTTTTTTTTTTTCCTGTCCCTGCCTATTACCCATCTATCCCTAACCCCCTCCCAGCCTTTAATTTATTTTTTTTACATATTAAAAACGCCTTTTGTCTGCCTGGCAGTGTGCTCACTACCAGGCAGACCTCCCCAGCAGGCACCACGTCACTGATGCCTGCTGGGGCCGGCACTTCCGCCCGTAGTTCACCTATACAGGGTGCCTCCAGCTGTTTCCCCACTGCAACTCCCAGCTTGCCCTGACATCTACTGGCTGTCAGGACATGCTGGGAGTTGTAGTGGTGAAACAACTGGAGGCACCCTGTATAGGTGAACACCGGAGCACATACCGCTCCCCGCCGCGCAGCGTATTAAGTGTTTTAAAATCACTTTTTTTAATCAAACTATATTAGACATATGTTGTAGTACTTAAGTACTACAACATATCAATTTTTTGTTTTCATGACAGTGCCCATTTAAGGATTGTTCCATGTCGTCTCTAGATTTGAAAGATGCTTTCATGTCCCTATTCACATAGATTATCAGAAATATTTAAGGATTGCAGTTTTTGTAAATTCTCAACTCCTTCATCTACAGTTCTGCGCCCTGTAGGGCTGGGCGGTATGACCAAATGTGTGTATTGCTGTACTTTTTAAACTTTTGGCGGTTCCACGGTATATAACAGTATTTCCTAGATATTTCCTACTCTCATATCACCTGCAAGCGCTGCCCTCCCCGTCCTGTTTGTTGTGGCCGCCGGCGCTGGCACTCTATACTGTGCAGTATCCCTATGCCCGGGCTGCAAAAGGTAAACAAAGTAAACTTTAACACATGTTCCGACGTCGGCCTTACGCTGGGGACGGGAACGATGTTCCGGCTTCTTACATGACAGTGGGCTCAGCCTGTCACCGGCCAAGGCAGAACATCGCTGCGGCCCGTGATAGGCTGACGGCTGTCCAACGTTCCTGTCCCCAGGAAGCAGATGAGGCCAGTACCGGACCAACGGCAGGAGAGTTAGTTTATTTTGTTTTTTTTGCAGCCCGGGCATAGGAATACCGCACAGTATAGAGCAGTGGTCTTCAACCTGCGTACCTCCAGATGTTGCAAAACTACAACTCCCAGCATGCCCGGACAGCTGTTGGCTGTCCGGGCATGCTGGGAGTTGTAGTTTTGCAACATCTGGAGGTACGCAGGTTGAAGACCACTGGTATAGAGTGTCGGCGCCGGTGGCCGCAACAAACAGGACGAGGAGAGCAGCGCTTGCGGATAACATGTGAGTAGTACCCTGATGGGGAGAGAGCAGCGCTGGGCTGATAATTAATGGGGGGGGCAGAACAGCACTGGGCTGATAATTAGAGATGAGCGAACTTACAGTAAATTCGATTCATCACGAACTTCTCGGCTCGGCAGTTGATGACTTTTCCTGCATAAATTAGTTCAGCCTTCAGGTGCTCCGGTGGGCTGGAAAAGGTGGATACAGTCCTAGGAAAGAGTCTCCTAGGACTGTATCCACCTTTTCCGGAGCACCTGAAAGCTGAACTAATTTATGCAGGAAAAGTCATCAACTGCCGAGCCGAGAAGTTCGTGACGAATCGAATTTACTGTAAGTTCGCTCATCTCTACTGATAATACATTCATTCCCGAGGGGGAGGGGCCAAACTGGTATTGCGGTATGGGTTAAAATTCATCGTGAATATTGGACTATAATATCGGCCAAACGGATAATCGGTCGATCCCTAATATGTTATGTGTATAGTATTGTTTTTGCAACCTTACGTAGGATGCTTCTTAGGTCTCGGCAGAGGGGGATGTGCATCCTTTTTGTACTCTGTTTCCTGTTCCTGGAGGAGGAGTCCGTCTCTCTGGCGGTACGGTTGTGACTACGAGGAAATAGAATTAGCGGTGAATAATTACCGGCTTTTTCCTAGTGTCAGCGCCTCCTAGTGGCAAGAGCATATACCCATCAGAATAGGTGTCCCGTTCCCCCCCCCCCCCCCCCCCCCAATGAAGGCTACGAGAAAGAGATTTTACGGTAAGTTCAATGACCTTTAGGTGGCTTCAGAACCAATTACCAGGTTTCCATAGAGTTCTGGTCTCAACATACAATGGTTTCAACTTACAATGGTCGTCCCGGAACCAATTAATATTGTAGTTTGAGGGATCAATGTATTTGCTATCACTTGGACTCACGGCCCAAAGATATAAAAAACGTGCCTTTACATTATATATCACCATTTTTTGGATGCAGTCTAAACAGTTGATAAAAATGGACCGGCGACGCAGGCTCATTAAAAGCTCCGACACGTAGCCCCCCCCCCGACATGTTTCAGTCCTCGGAGCTTCATCAGAGGTCTGGGCAATAATATTGGCTCTGAGGAGTGAAAACATGTTGGTGATATAAGGGTGGGGTTTACACCACAATTTTACTATACGGTTTCGGCATACGGTTTCATAAAAAAAAAAAAAAAAAAAAACGTATGCAACCGTACAGAAAACCGTACTCTTAGACTTCCCATTCAAAGCCGTATGCACCATAATGTATACGGCTGTCGCCGTTTTTCAAACCATACATTTTTTTTGCCTTTTTTTTTTTTTTTTTTCCAGACAGAGAACCGTGGCCTACCACGGTTTTTGGTCCGGGTCAAAAACTGTATTTAAGGTTGTCAATGGGAACCGTACAGAACCATATGCGTATGGTTCCATACGGTTTTTGGCTTTGCTTAGTTTTTTTTTTCTTGGAATTTCAATCAAACAAGTAAAACTTTATTCATAATGGAATTAATTTTAGTTCTACTGGTACTGTTTCTAAAACACAAGTTGTTTTACTGTGGGGATATAAAGAACTGAACCATGGGCAGCATAAAAATGGGACAGGCTCCCTTGTTACAATGGTTTATAATTCACTCATAGTTATCAAAACTGACAAGAAACAGGTTATTGGGGTGGTCCCCAGTGCCATCTTTTTGCCTCACCGGCCTTAAAGGAGTACTCTAGTGGAAAACTTTTTTTTTATTTTTTTTTTTTATCAACTGATGCCAGAAAGTTAAAACAGATATGTAAATTACTTCTATTAAAAAAATCTTAATCCTTCCAGTACTTATTAGCAGCTGTATACTGCAAAGGAAGTTGTTTTCTTTTCTGTCTGACCACCTTGCTCTCTGCTGACATCTCTGTCCATGTCAGGAACTGTCCAGAGCAGGAGAAAATCCCCATTGGCAAACATGCTGCTCTGGACAGTTCCTAAAATGGACAGAGGTGTCAGCAGAGAGCACTGTGGTCGTGACATAAAAGAAATCCCAAAAGAAAAAGAATTTACTTTGTAGTATACAGCTGCTAATAAGTACTGGAAGGATTAACAATGTTTAACAGAAGTAATTTACAAATCTGTTTAACTTTCTGGCACCAGTTGATTTAAAAAAAAAAAAAAATTAAAGTTTTCCACAGTAGAATCCCTTTAAGTGATAGATCGATCAGTCAAAGCTGACTGGGTGGGGAGAAGGTGGGGACCATCCCAATGACTTGAGTCCTCTAAAATTAGTGTTTCCCAACCAGGGTGCCTCTAGGTGTTGCAAAACTGCAACTCCCAGCATGCCCGGACAGCCTTCGGCTGTCCGGGCATGCTGGGAATTGTAGTTTTGAAACATCTGGAGGCACCCAGGTCGGGAAACACTGTCTCAAACGCTGCAGTGTTTCCATTTTAATAAAATTTTAATAAAGTTTTGTTGTTCGGGCAGTATGAAAGTGATGACAGGATCCCTTGAACTGGGCCCCATGCTTCATTCTTACGGTTTATTCTCTTCTCTATGACAAGGAATGGGTTCCTGTTATCAGGCAGGACATACAGAGCCAAAGGAAGATTAAGCAGCAGCCCCCTCTGAGCGACGCCTACCTGAGCGGGATGCCGGCAAAGCGACGAAAAGTGAGTACAGAGAGAGTACGGCGGCCCCCACTGACTCCATACGCATACAACATAAGATTGTTATTTATGTGAGTACGGTACAGCTGTATTCTCTATGCACACTATATGGCGGCATTATTTATTCTGTTAATAAAGTCACTGTGTCTGTTCAGTGCGTGTACATCTGTATGTGTGTGTAGGATGACAAAAACAAAAAACATCTGTATACAGGATCGTTTCTTTTATTTTTCAGAGGCCTTTTTAAATAATAAAGAAGCGATCTGATTGGGTGCTAAACTATGCTCTGCACAGGTTTTAATAAAAGGGGTTCTCGGGTGGAAAACCTTATTATTATTATTTTTTCCTTTTTTTTTTTTTTTATTTATTTATTTTTAATTTAATGAACTGGTGTCAGAAAGTTAAACAGATTTGTAAATGACTTCTATTAAAAAAAATCTTAATCCTTTTAGTACTTTTTAGCAGCTGTTTGCTACAGAGGAAATTCTTTACTTTTAGAATTAATTTTTTTGTCTTGTCCACAGTGATCTCTGCTGACACCTCTGTCCGTGTCAGGAACTGTCCAGAGCAGCATAGGTTTGCTAATGGGGATTTTCTCCTGCTCTGGACAGTTCCTGATATGGGCACCAGGTGTCAGCAGAGAGCACTGTGGAAAAGACAGAAAAGAAATAAAAATAAAGAATTTCCTCTGTAGCAAACAGCTGCTAAAAAGTACTGGAAGGGTTAAAAATTTTTTAATAGAAGTCATTTACAAATCTGTTAAACTTTCTGGCACCAAAAAAAAAAAAAAAAAAAAGTTTTCCACTGGAGTACCCCTTTAATCTTTCTGTGTATAGGTTGTATAAAATGTATGTATTTTTCTGCTCTTAAAGGGGTACTCCGGTGGAAAACACTTTTTATTTTTTTTAATTATTATTATTTTTTTTTTTATATCAACTGGTGCCAGAAAGTTAAACAGATTTGTAAATGACTTCTATTTCAAAATCTTAATCCTTCCAGTACTTATCAGCTGCTGTATAATACAGAGGAAGTTCTTTTCATATTTGAATTTCCTTTGTCTGACCACAGTGCTCTCTCCTGACACCTCGACCATTTTAGGAACTGTCCAGAGTAGGAGCAAATCCCCATAGCAAACCTCTCCTGCTCTGGACAGTTCCTGACACAGACAGAGGTGTCAGCAGAGAGCACTGTGGTCAGACAGAAAAGAAATTCAAACAGAAAAGAACTTCCTCTATAGTATACAGCCGCTAATAAGTACTGGAAGGATTAAGATTTTTTTAATAGAAGTAATCTAATAAAGAAAGATTGGTGCGGCTTACAAATAGATAGTTAAACAGTCTATATAGGGTGAAGTGATATTGGTTAAATGTCCATAAAAGTTATTGTAATATTATTTGGATATTACCCCTTCCTGATTTTGGTCTCATGCTGTGATGGTGATGTAGCTGAGGAAGGGGTCGGGAGTGAAGTACCTTGAAACGCGTTTAGCTCACCACCACTTTGAATATTCTGCCAGCCTACAGTGTGTGCCAGCTACTGTGAGCCAGGAATCTGTATATTTTATTTTATCATCATTCACCGTTCCTGCAATCCACCTACTTGGAGATCCACTTGCCATGAGATCCTCCGTGCTGATCTGTCTCTTCGCTACTACCAGTGATCCTGTGATCCATCTCCTGTGATCCATCAACTGCGGCGAGCACCTCCCTGGCTGATGTCAGATGCCGCCGCCACGAGCATAGCTACTGTGTGGCATATACCGGGTCCAGCGCAGTCCGGACCAGCCACACTCAACGCCTGCCAGCGCTCACCGATCAGCGAGAGTACTGTACGGACATCACCATTAGAGATGAGCGAACTTACAGTAATTTCGATTCGTCACGAACTTCTCGGCTCGGCAGTCGATGACTTTTCCTGCATAAATTAGTTCAGCTTTCCGGTGGGCTGGAAAAGGTGGATACAGTCCTAGGAAAGAGTCTCCTAGGACTGTATCCACCTTTTCCAGCCCATCGGAGCACCTGAAAGCTGAACTAATTTATGCAGGAAAAGTCATCAACTGCCGAGCCGAGAAGTTCGTGACGAATCGATTTTACTGTAAGTTCACTCATCTCTAATCACCATCACAGCACGAGACCAAAATCAGGAATGGGTAATATCCAAATAATATTGCAGTAACTTTTATGGACATTTAACCAATATCACTTCACCATATATAGACTGTATTAATGGGGTACTCCGGCCCTGAGACATCTTATCCCCTATCCAAAGGATAGGGTATAAGATGTCTGACCCCTGGGGACCCCCGCAATCTTGCATTCGGTGCCGACCACGGGCCGGAGTATTGGGACGTCACGACTCCGCCCCCTGTGATGTCACGCCCCGCCCCCGTTATGCAAGTCTATGGGAGGGGGCGTGACGACAGTCACGCCCCCTCCCATAGACTTGCATAGCGGGGGGGGGGTTGACGTCACACGGGGGCGGAGTCGTGACGTCACGATACTCCGGCCCGGTGGTCACCACCCGGCTGTTTGTGAGCCGGCACCGCGGCGTGCAGCTCAAACAGGTGGGTGGCGAATACAAGATTGCGGGGGTCCCCATCCTTTGGATAGGGGATAAGATGTCTCAGGGCCGGAGTACCCCTTTAACTGTCCAGTAGCTGAACCTGCAACACACTTTTTGTTTTATTTGGTTGATCTTTTATACTTATTTTATCATTGTTATATGTTACATCTGCCAGTAATTTTTCCTCCCACAAGGGCTGTGTGTGAGGAATATGTGCAATTTAAATGACTTTTTATCAGAATAAAAAAATATAAATATATATATATAAATATATATATATATATATATCTCTATATCCCAAAAATACATTACATCCTACTCTCCTTGAAGTTTGGGCTATTTTTTTTTGTACAAAATTTTATCATTTACAAATCTGTTTTAACTTTCTGGCACCAGTTGATTGAAACAAATTTTTTTTTTTCCCAGCGGAGTACCCCTTTAACCTTTTTATCCTCTTTTTTTTATTAATTTTTTTATTTTTTTCCAGACTATGCAAGGTGAGGGTCCCCACCTCGCCCTCTCAGAGGCTGTAAATCGAGCTATGAGATATACGGGAGCCAAACCTGAGACCAGTGCAGAGAGTTTGCGGAGAGAGCTGGACAACAGTGAGGTGCAAGTGCGTTATAGAGACCAGGTAAAGAGACCGTGAGGTCATGTGTAGTTGATGCATCGATCACCTAAAGGGGTCTCCCGAGGTTCGTCTCCTGCCGGTCCTTTACTGACGCCGCTTAATGACTATTCATATGTGATGCCGCTGACCTATTTCCTTTAATATGCAAGCGGAGAACCTGTACATATCACAGCTCAGGTTTTGTACATATTACCGTATTTATTGATGTAGAACACGCACCCTAATTTTTCCAAGGAGATTTGGGGAAAGGTTTTTTTTACCCAAACATCCATGTTAAAGTGAGGGTGCGGGTAAATACAGGTATACCCCGATAAATCTTTCTAGCCCCCCCCCCCCGAAGCCGCTGTTGTTCAATAATTTAAAACGCCCATTTTAAATCCTGTAACTGCAGCAGCTTCTTTGTGCCCAGGGTCCCGCCGCCCCCGATTCCCGTGTCCCTCCCCCATCCCTGGCTTTCATATTTACCTCTCGGCATCCTGCACTGTCGTGTGATGTGGCATTGAGGATGTCACTCGTCAATAAGCAGCGCCCAGCGACAGCGCAGGAGCCTGCAGGACGCCGCCACCAGGTAAATTTGAAAGCCAGGGATGGGGGAGGGACATGGGAATCGGGCGTTGGCGGCGGGACACTCTGGGCACACAGAAGCTGCTGCAGTTACATGATTTAAAGTGGCCGCTTTATATCATTGAGCCAGAAAGAGTTTATCGGCGTAGAACACACAGGCTTTCAGCTTAAAATTTTAGTTTAAAAAAAAAAAAATGCGTGTTCTACGCCGATAAATACGGTAAATTCAATGAAATGGGGGCTTCAGGCTGAGAAGTTGTTGTTTTCTGCACTGATACAATGTGTCTTGTTACATTGTATCAGATATTTGCGCTGCTGCTGATGTATTTAACTTTCATTTGCTTTGTATACTCTGCCTGTCTGTAGAAAGCTTCTTCCCCTGGTTAAATGATATGTCGTCTTTTTTCTTGTAGCTTTGTCAAGATATTCAGAAAATCCTTCAAGATAATGAGTCCTACAGTCCCCAAAGATTCCCGAACACACAGAGAGCATTTCAGGAAGACCCCTAGACCCCTCATACTCCTCACTGTGAGCCTGAACGTCCCCCCTTAAAGGGGTATTCCGCTGCTCTGCGTTTGGAACAGGGAGTCGGGAGCTCGTGATGTCATAGCCCCGCCCCCCTCATGGCGTCACGCCCCGCCCCTCAATGCAAGTCTATGGGAGGGGGCGTGACGGCCGTCACGCCCCCTCCCATAGACTTGCATTGAGGGGCGGGGCGTGACGCCATGAGGGGGCGGGGCTATGACATTGTTTTAAACGCAGAGCAGCGGAGTACCCCTTTAACCCTGTGTATTTGGTTTCTATGTCAGATTCATTGTATGGATATTCCTTCTATGACTGTGTATTCCAGATGTGTCTCCTGGAGACTGATATATTATCATTGTGTTGCCCAAGTAAATGTCACTGTCATGAGCTCCGCTGTGCCGCAGGGATGATGGCGGCCGGAGCCGGGATCCCAAAGCTACGACACAAATCCCATAAGTCTGTCTCTTGCTTGGAAATCCTATCTAGTTATGGAGGAAGCCGTCAGGAATTGTCTCGTCTAAGATAAAGCAAGTTGTATCCGCCCTTTTAAACCGTAAGCAACGCACAGTCCTGCTGCACCCCCCAAACTCTGATATCTTTAATAAAAGTCTTAGACCAACCAATCGGACGTGTGACATCTTGTGCTGTCTTTACTGTCAACTGCGACATGAATAAACCCGTATGGCTTAACCCCTTAACGACGCCGGACGTAAATGTACGTCCTGGTGAGCTGGTACTTAACGCACCAGGACGTACATTTATGTCCTGTACGTTACCGTGAGCATCGGAGCGATGCTCGGGTCATGCGCGGCAGGTCCCGGCTGCTGATAGCAGCCAGGGACCCGCCGGTGATGGCGGACATCCGCGATCACGCGGATGTCCGCCATTAACCCCTCAGATGCCGTGATCAATACAGATCACGGCATCTGCAGCATCGCGGTCACTAAATTGGATGATCGGATCGCCCGCAGCGCTGCCACGGCGATCCGATCATCCAGCACGGCAGCCGGAGGTCCCCTCACCTGGCTCCGCTGCCTTCCGCGAGTCTTCTGCTCTGGTCTGCGATCGAGCAGACCAGAGGAGAAGATGACCGATAATACTGATCAGTACTGTGTCCTATACATAGCACTGAACAGGATTAGCAATTGAATGATTGCTATAAATAGTCCCTTATGGGGACTATTAAAGTGTAAAAGTACATACAAGCGACTTCGCCCCTTACCTCAGACGCCTGGATGAACGGACTTGCTTGGGTAATATGGTTTTGTTTTTCTCCTGTGCCACTCCCGTTTTTCTCTTAGTGGTCGGGACGCTTTCCAGTTTACAGAGCCTCTACTGACTCTTCTTGTTTTGCTTAACGAATCCCATTAGCATTATTGTTGCCTATACAAAAGCTTTAGTTCGGGACTATGTTTATACATCTTACCAGATCTCCCGGGAGGGAGTTATATGCTAACTGTACTCTCTCTCTCATATTTTCGGGACTACCGTGGTATCCACCTTTCCTTTATTTATTGCATAGTGACTCTCACCACGGTCTCTCCTGATATCGGTTACCTTATTTTCTATTTTTTGTTTGTTTTTTCACTAGTGTAACGGGCTAGCCCGACGGTGGATTAACATGTTGCCCTACGTTCTGAGGCTCTGGTGGTTACGGGGGACTATGAGCCCACTGGGGTCCTCCCTGACTACCTGCCTTAGACATGTATTGTTTTTTTGTCTGACGGTTTATTATTTTGTTCCCCTTGGTGATGTCCCCTGTCGTTTCTAGGTCCATACGTGGTGTGTTCCCTTGTCTTCTTCCTAACCCTCCTTCCCTTCTTCCTGCACTCTGTCTCATCTGCCTTGCTTTCCTATCTGCTTTCCCACTGCTTGCCTCAGCCTTCCCCTCCTTCTTTACCATGTGTCGTGTGATGTCCCACAATGTCTGGGGATTCAACTCCATCCCCCCCCCCCACCCCCCCCCCCCAAAACGCAAGAAGGCCATGATTGACTACCTCAAACACAAACCTGATGTTCTGTGCTTACAAGAATCCCGCTTGATCAGGTGGGGTTCATAGTAGGACGCCAAGCCCCAGACAATATCCGTAAGGTACTGAATGTGATTCCTTGGGCATCCACTACTAATACCCCCTTGACGCTGTTAGGTCTTGATATTGAAAAGGCCTTCGACACGGTATCATGGCCTTACATGTTTGGAGTCCTCCGGACGATGGGATTCAGTGGCCCATTTGTTAATGCGCTCCATTCCCTGTATTCCGCCCCTCAGGCATATCTCGTATTACCTTCCCCTACCCCATTACCTATCTCAATAGAAAGGGGTACTCGCCAGGGATGTCCTCTCCCTCCTGCATTATTTGCATTAGCTATGGAGCCCCTGGCGAGTATCCTTCGTGGGAATCCAAATATATCGGGGGTTGATATAGCTGGTGGAACTTACAAGGTAAATCTCTTTGCCGACGATCTGTTATTGACACTAACTAGACCTGTTACCTCTCTCCCTAACCTTCTCTCTGTTCTTGATAGCTTTTCGGCGATCTCGGGCCTGGTGGTTAATAGGAACAAGTCGGAGATATTATTTTGCAACACCCCCCCCCCCCCCCCCCCCCTCAGTACAAAACCTGATTCAACTTAATTTCTCTCTCCAACCCTCTACTTCACATCTTCCCTATCTGGGGGTCTCTCTTCCTACTCAACTCACTTCTCTCTACAAACTCAACTATCACCCTCTCTTCAAATCTGTTCGGCAGATCTAGCTCGATGGAACCAGCCTCATATTTCCTGGTTGGGACGCCTTCATTCAGTTAAAATGGTGATACTTCCCCGCCTTCTCTACTTCTTTCGTACCCTGCCTGTTCCTGTTCCCGGTTGGCTGACATTAAGGCGCTCCAAGCGGACTTATTCAAGTTTATATGGCGTGGTCTGCATCCTAGAATTCCCCGGAATATAATGTATTTCCATAAAGGTGTAGGGGGTATGTCAGTACCTAACCTGAAATATTATAGAGCTGCCCGCATAGCTCAGTTGGTAATCTGTAATATGGGTTCTTCAGGTCCATGTTGGTTGACCCTTGAAAATGACATGTTGTCTCCCTATACATTGAGCGCTCTTATGTGGTCGTCCAGTCCAGTTTGCTCCTTCCTCCCCCCTTCTGCTTTACTGTCCCGCTACTCTCTTCTGGTATGGCGCTCAGTACGTTTTAAGTTAGGACTCCGGTCACCACTCTCTCCAGCGATCCCTATACTTGGTTACCCCTCCTTCCAACCAGGCCTCTGCCCCTCACAGTTTAATTGGTGGTACACGAATAAACTTACACGACTCAACGACTTCCTAGTGGGTAGGAAAATTATTACTAGGGATGCATTCTTATCTACTTTCAGGCCCCCGATTTCAGAAACTTTTAGGTACACACAGATTTTTTTCTCAATTCCTTCCCCCTTTCTCCTTCTACCTTTAACTCCACTCCTATAGAAGCTATGGCAATCTATACCCCTATGCGCCTTGGGGCGCTATCTTGGATTTACTCCTTACTCAACAGTCCCCCCCCCGCTGATGTCAAACTGAAGTTCATGACTCAATGGGAGGAAGATCTCCGGATATCTATGCCTCTGTCCGACTGGCACGAAGGCCGTTCTCAGCTTAGTAAAGAGAGTTATCAGGTATCTGTGGTTGAGACAGCCCTGAAAGTATTGCATAGAACCTATTATGTCCCTAGCAGACTGCATGCCATATATCCGGAGGTCTCTCCTCTCTATTTTAGGGGGTCTATGTTACATACGTGGTGGTCGTGTCCTAAGGTAACAGCCTTCTGGTCTGAGATCATTACTATAGCTTCTACGGTTATTGACCGTGAGTTACCTCTGACCCCAGAGGTTTGTTTGTTGGGTCGCAGACCTCCGGGTCTACCCTTTGCACCCTTTAAATTAGTCCAATTCATCTTACTAGCGGCACATATACATATTACCTCTAAGTGGCGTTCCACAGATTTATCTATTCCTATGGTAGTGACTTGGATTAATAGGATCATGGTCTCTGAAAAACTGAATGCACTTAGGGCAGAGACCATGGAAACATTTACTACAGTGTGGGACCCTTGGCTCTCTTCTTCGTATGCCCCAAACATGTCTCATTATTTATCCCTATGATATGGCCTAATAGTCTAACTCAGGTGAAGGTATAACACTATGTGAGAAAAAATAGTGGTAGGGGAGGTGCTAAATAAAACTTAACATTTATTAATGTCCTGATAAAATATAAAATCACGTGATAGTGATGAGTAATTTGATCAGCTGGGTACAGTGCCAACAATGTTTAATAGAAAGACACTGTTAATATCACAAGTTATCTCCTAGGTTTATCCAGGAGAGTAGAACCCCTATTGAAACCACACTATTCCCAACGCGTTTCAAGCCGGCATTTCTGCTACTGCAGGACGCTGCGCTCCCGGAATGTAACCAGGAGAAGATCAGCCTAATCGTACAGCACTTCAGGGCTGAGTACACAGCAGTAATTCTGAAGGCGCTGGCTGGATCTTGTAAAATATTTGGAGCCCAACACACATGTAGCAAACTAGATACAACTGAATATTCTGTTTGGCTGCAAAGTAGATGGTGTATGGGCATGTGATACCCCCCTTTAAAATTCCCCTGAGGAAAGCGCTACACCAATAGGGGCGCCAGAAACGCGTTGGGAATAGTGTGGTTTCAATAGGGGTTCTACTCTCCTGGATAAACCTAGGAGATAACTTGTGATATTAACAGTGTCTTTCTATTAAACAGTGTCGCATTGTTGGCACTGTACCCAGCTGATCAAATTACTCATCACTATCACGTGATTTTATATTTTATCAGGACATTAATAAATGTTAAGTTTTATTTAGCACCTCCCCTACCACTATTTTTTCTCACATAGTGTTATACCTTTGTTTATATTGCGGGGAGTACCACCTAGTGGGCCGGTACCAGGCATTATTACCAATTGGTACACATTATATTTTTTTGTACTAATAGTCTAACTCCCCTAGTCTATGATATATGAAGGTTTCACTTTATCCTTTTTATTTTCCACTTGTAATTTTATTATACCAAGAGGTAACCCGTCCTTTGACTCCCCTGCCCCTACCCCCCCCCCCCCCCCACTCCATGTACCCCTACTTACATGTCCAACCGTCACCCTTGGAAACTGTGGTTCAGTTTGGCTTTGATGCTTGTTATATTTGACTACCTTTTTCTAATGGTTGTTTATCATTTTTTTTCTTGTTACTATTAGAGATGAGCAAACTTACAGTAAATTCGATTCGTCACGAACTTCTCGGCTTGGCAGTTGATGACTTATCCTGCATAAATTAGTTCAGCTTTCCGGTGGGCTGGAAAAGGTGGATACAGTCCTAGGAAAGAGTCTCCTAGGACTGTATCCACCTTTTCCAGCCCACAGGAGCACCTGAAAGCTGAACTAATTTATGCAGGATAAGTCATCAACTGCCGAGCCGAGAAGTTTGTGACGAATCGAATTTACTGTAAGTTCGCTCATCTATAGTTACTATCACCCTGCGTGGTGTACTGTACCTATTGTTACTGTACTGCTTACTTTTGCTGTCAATAAATATATCTTTTGACACTAAAGTGTAAAAGTGAAAAAATTTGAAAACCCCCTCCCCAATAAAAACGTAAATTGTCCCATTTTCCCTATTTCACCCCCAAAATGTGTAAAAAAAATAAATAAAAATGTTTTATACATATTTGGTATCGCCGCGTGCATACATATCCGAACTATTAAAATAAAATGTTAATGATACCGTACGGTGAACGGCGTGAACGTTAAAAAAAAGAAATAAATAAAAAAAATAAAAAAAAATATCTGCTTTTTAATAACATTTTATTCCCAAAAAAATTTATAAAAAATGTATTAAAAGCTTTATATAAGCAACTATGGTATGAATAAAAAGTACAGATCATAGCGCAAACAATGAGCCCTCATACCGCCGCTTATACGGAAAAATGAAAAAGTTATAGGTCTTCAAAATAGGGGGATCTTAAACGTACTATTTTGGTTAAAAAGTTTGTGATTTTATTTTTTTTTTTAGCGCAACAGTAATAGAAAAGTATATTATCACAGGTATCATTTTAATCATATTGACCCAAAGAATAAAGAACATGTCATTTTTACCATAAATTGTACGGCGTGAAAACGAAACCTTCCAAAATTAGCAAAATTGCGTTTTTTCTTTTTAATTTCCCCACACAAATAGCATTTTTTTGGTTGCGCCATACATTTTATGGTAAAGTGAGTGATGTCATTACAACGGACAACTGGTCGCGCAAAAAACAAGCCCTCATACTAGTCTGTGGATGAAAATATAAGAGTTATGATTTTTTAAAGGCGACGAGGAAAAAACGTAAAAATAAAATTGTCCTTATAAATCCCAAATGGCCTGAGTTCTTAAGTGGTTAAAGGGGTACTCCGGTGGGGGAAAAAAAGCTGAGAGCACTGTTGTCAGACAGAAAAGAAATTCACAAATTTCTCTGTAGTATACAGCAGCTGATAAGTACTGGAAGGATTAAGATTTTTTTAATAGAAGTAATTTACAAATCTGTTTAACTTTAAGGCACCAGTTGATTTGGAAACATTTGTTTTCTGCTTGTTTACACCGGAGTTCCCTTTAACCCCTTAAGGACCGGGGGTTTTCTGTTTTTGCATTTTCGTTTTTTGCTCCTTGCCTTTAAAAAAATCATAACTTTCAATTTTGCACCTAAAAATCCATATAATGGCTTATTTTTTGCGCCACCAATTCTACTTTGTAATGACGTCAGTCATTTTGCCCAAAAATCTACGGTGAAACGGGAAAAAAAAATCATTGTGAGACAAAATTGAAAAAAAACCCTCCGTTTTGTAACTTTTGGGGGCTTCTGTTTCTACTTTAATACATTTTTCGTTAAAAATGACACCTTCTCTTTATTCTGTAGGTCCATACGGTTAAAATGATCCCCTACTTATATAGGTTTGATTTTGTCGTACTTCTGGAAAAAATCATAACTACATGCAGGAAAATGTATACGTTTAAAATTGTCATCTTCTGACCCCTATAACTTTTTTATTTTTCCGTGTATGGGGCGGTATGAGGGCTCATTTTTTGTGCCATGATCTGAAGTTTTTAACGGTACCATTTGGATTTGGATTGATGGGACTTATTGATCACCTTTTATTCATTTTTTCATTATATAAAAAGTGACCAAAAATGCACAATTTTGGACTTTGGAATTTTTTTTGCGCGCACGCCATTGACCGAGCGGTTTAATTAACGATATATTTTTATAATTCGGACATTTCCGCACGCGGCGATACCACATATGTTTATTTTTATTTACACTGGTTTTTTTTTATGGGAAAAGGGGGGTGATTCAAACTTTTAATAGGGAAAGGGTTAAATGATCTTTATTCACTTTTTTTTGCAGTGTTATAGCTCCCATAGGGACCTATAACACTGCACACACTGATCTTTTATACTGATCATTGTTATCCCATAGGGACCTATAACACTGCACACACTGATCTTTTATACTGATCATTGTTATCCCATAGGGACCTATAACACTGCGCACACTGATCTTCATCATTGATCACTGGTTTCTCATAAGAAACCAGTGATCGATGATTCTGCCGCTTGACTGCTGATGTCTGGATCTCAGGCACTGAGCAGTCATTCGGTGATCGGACAGCGAGGAGGCAGGTAGGGGCCCTCCCGCTGTACTGTAAGCTGTTCGGGATGCCGTGGCTATCCCGAACAGCCCACTGAGCTAACCGGCATACTTTCACTTTAGATGCGGCGTTCAACTTTGAACGCCGCGTCTAAAGGGTTAATAGCGCGCGGCACCACGATCAATGCCGCGCGCTATTAGCCACGGGTCCCGGCTGTTGTTAGAGGCCAGGCCCGCATTATGGATCAGGAGCGGACACATGACGTTCCAGTACGTCATGTGTCCTTAAG
Organism: Hyla sarda; assembly: GCF_029499605.1. NCBI lineage: Eukaryota > Metazoa > Chordata > Amphibia > Anura > Hylidae > Hyla > Hyla sarda. The sequence continues at coordinate 167,594,122 of NC_079197.1, read as the reverse complement.
GGGTTAAGCTACTTGGCCAATCACAGAAGTCAAATCACTTGTGATTTTTAAGGAGTTCACAATTATGGTCTTAATAAATTGTAATTACATTTAGGATACAGAAGGCATGTAACCAACGTGGGCAAATATACCCTAAAAGAGGTTGTGTATGTATTCATTTACTGAATAACCTTCTAAATAGATTACTATTACTGATCCTGAGTTGCATTCTGTATTATACTCCAGAGCTGTACTCACTATTCTGCTGGTGAGGTCACTGTGTACATACATTACATTACTTATCCTGAACTGATCCTGAGTTATATCCTGTATTATACTCCAGAGCTGCACTCACTATTCTGCTGGTGAGGTCACTGTGTACATACATTACATTACTTATCCTGAGTTATATCCTGTATTATACTCCAGAGCTGTACTCACTGTTTTGCTGGTGAGGTCACTGTGTACATACATTACTTATCCTGTACTGATCCTGAGTTATATCCTGTATTATACTCCAGAGCTGTACTCACTACTCTGCTGGTGAGGTCACTGTGTACATACATTACATTACTTATCCTGTACTGATCCTGAGTTATATCCTGTATTATACTCCAGAGCTGTACTCACTATTCTGCTGGTGAGGTCACTGTGTACATACATTACATTACTTATCCTGTACTGATCCGGAGTTATATCCTGTATTATACTCCAGAGCGGCACTCGCTATTCTGCTGGTGAGGTCACTGTGTACATACATTACATTACTTATCCTGTACTGATCCTGAGTTATATCCTGTATTATACTCCAGAGCTGTACTCACTATTCTCCTGGTGAGGTCACGGAGTATATACATTAGTGACCCCCCCCCGAGACGATGGCCCCGACATACTATATATATATATATATATATATATATATATATATATATATATATAGTGACCCCTCGACCTATGATGGCCCCGACATACGATCATTTCAACATACGATCACTCTCAGAGGCCATTGCATGTTGAAGGCAGCATCAACATACGATGCTTTTGTATGTCGGGGCCATCGCATAAACAGCTATCCAGCAGCACTGACTGCTTCAGCTGCCGCCGGATAGCCGTTTACGGTGCCCCGTGTGCTCTGTTGATGGTCTCCTACCTGTCCTCGGGGCTCTGGCGTGTCCTCTTCGGGATCCCCTGCATCGCCGGCGCTCTCCATTGTCGTCATCACGTTGCCGCGCACGCTGTCCCGTCATGCAATAGGAGCGGCGTGCGTAGTGAGGTGATCCCGGGCAGCAGAGACATTCCGGAGCGACGGGGACGCGGTGACAGCGATGGAGTGCAACATCCAGGGCAGCGGTGACGGTCCAGAGCGGCGGGGACAGGTGAGTATGACTTCCTATTCTTTACATTGTTGAAACCATCGTATGTTGAGGGATCCATGCAATCGATGGTTCATTTGGAACGGATTACCATCGTATGTTGAGGGATCACTGTACATTACTTATACTGTACTGATCCTGAGTTATATCCTGTATAAACTCCAGAGCTGTACTCACTATTCTGCTGGTGAGGTCACTGTGTACATACATTACATTACTTACCCTGTACTGATCCTGAGTTATATCCTGTATTATACTCCAGAGCTGTATTCACTATTCTGCTGGTGAGGTCACTGTGTACATACATTACATTACTTATCCTGTACTCATCCTGAGTTATATCCTGTATTATACCCCAGAGCTGTACTCACTATTCTGCTGGTGAGATCACTGTGTACATACATTACATTACTTATCCTGTACTGATCCTGAGTTATATCCTGTATTATACTTCAGAGCTGTACTCACTATTCTGCTGGTGAGATCACTGTGTACATACATTACATTACTTATCCTGTACTGATCCTGAGTTATATCCTGTATTATACTCCAGAGCTGTACTCACTATTCTGCTGGTGGGGACACAGAAATCATGGGTTTATGCTTCTGCCTCTAGGAGTGGGAGACACTAAAAGAAAAAAGTTTGGCTCCTCCTCAGCAGGATATACCCGGCCACTGGCACTGACCTAAACCAGTTTTAGTGTAAACCAGGAAGATGATGAATGAAAGGATGCACTCACCGGGAAGCTTGATAGCAGAATACTTTATTCAGAAGCCGGTACAACACATGGGCGGGTAGACGCAGAGGAGCGACCTCGCAGCAACAGGCTGTTTCCTGCGCACAAGGCGCACTTCTTCGGGCTGCCGATCTGTGCCACCGATCACAGGTGCGTATTTAATAGACAATCACGGGGTTACCATGGGGATTAGAGATGTCGCAAATTGTTCGCCGGTGAACAGTTCCCGGCGGATTTAGCATGCTCGCGCTCGCATCGCCGGGCGAACATATGTGAAGTTCGATCCGCCCCCTATACTTTAACATTGCAGCAGAGTCTGTGAGTCAGAGTCAGCAGACACATTACAGCCAATCAGCAGCAGTCCCTCCCCTTCCAGACCCTCCTACCTCTTGCACGGACGCCATTTTACCCTCATTCGGCATGCTGCAGGCTTAGGAAGTGGATGGTCAGAGAAGCTGCTCCTGCTGTATAGGGAAAGTGATAGCTAGGTTGCTGCTAGGTGGTGTATTCAGGGTCCAGTTTACTCCTAAAGCACTAGTGTAACATCTGATTTAAGGACAGCACCCAAAAAAGCCCTTTTTTAGGGCTGAAAGATATCAGTCCTGGTTGGGAGGGAACCACTGGTTAAAAGGGGTACTCCAGAATCAAACTTAAGTTCCTTCAAGCAACTAACTACTACAGTATTCAAAGGGCAGAAATATATCAGTCCATGTGTTTTGCAACAGCTGGAGGCACCCTGGTTGGGACCACTGCTTAAAAGGGGAACTCCGCTGGCAAGCTTTTTTGCTCATTGTCACACTAGTGCAAATCACATTAGGTGTGACAGTTGTGCAAAAAAAACAAAACAAAACACTGTTAAATAAAACCAGTTGTCACTGTCAGTTCACGTCACAGTTGCCAGTTGTTGCTTTTTTTTGCCTGCAGGGCAAATTGTGTCACCCTAGTGCAAATCACATTAGGTGTGACAGTTGTGCAAATAAAAAAAAAAATACCTTTTTTGGCTGTTAAATAAAACCAGTCATCACTGTCAGTTCACGTCACAGTTGCCAGTTTTTTTTTTTTTTTTGCCTGCAGGCAAATTGTCACCCTAGTGCAAATCACATTTGGTGTGACACTTGTGCAAATTTAACCCAAAAAATGACAGGCAGAGGAAGGCCACCCCGCAGGGGCCATTGTGGTGCTGGGATTCCCTTTGGCCCTAGAATAGCCAGTGTTCAGAGGCCACGTACCCTGAACCCCCAAAGTTCTGAGGACTTAGTTGACTGGCTATCACAAGACACCCAATCTACTACAGCTTCTGCTCGGAACCTTGACGCACAGTCCTTCTCCTCTAGTTTAGCTTTGGGCACCTCTCATGCTACCACTTGACCGCCTGCCGCCACCACCAACACTATCACCGCAGCAGCTTTACTTGATCCATCAGAGGAGTTATTTACACATCAGTTTGAAGACATGAGTGATGCGCAACCATTATTGCCAGAGGATGTAGTTAACAGGGATATGTCTCAGTCAGGCAGCATTACACACATGGACGTATGGTGTGATAATGATGTTGTACCTGCTGCTGCTTCCTTTCTTGAGGTGTCAGATAGCGGTGAAGGTGATGATGATGACGACAATGTGTCCGTGAATGCCACGTGGGTGCCCGCTAGAAGAGAAGAAGAGGGGGAAAGTTCAGATGGGGAGACAGAGAGGAGGAGGAGACGAGTTGGAAGCAGGGGGAGGTTGTCGCATGGAGCTAGTGGCACAGTCAGACAGCATGCATCGGCACCCGGGGTCAGCCAGACGGGACGCCAATCAATGCATGCTGTTGCCATCATCAGAATGCCGTCATCGCAGAGCTCAGCAGTGTGGCATTTTTTGTGTGTGTCTGCCTCTGACAACAGCGAGGCCATTTGCAACCTATTCCAGAAGAAACTGAGTCGTGGGAAGTCCAACACCCACCTAGGCACAAATGCTTTGCGAAGGCACATGATGTCACATCACAAACGCCTATGGGATCAACACGTCAGTACAAGCAGCACACAAAGTCAAAGCCGCCATCCTCCTCCTGGTCCAGCATCTTCAGCCAGGTCAACCACTGCTGCCCTCCTTGCCCTCTCTCAACCATCCGCCTCTCCATCTCTCGCCTTGAGCAGTTCCTGCTCATCTGCCCACAGTCAGGTGTCTGTCAAGGAGATGTTTGAGCGCAAGAAGACAATGTCTCAAAGTCACCCCCTAGCCCGGCGTCTGACAGCTGGCTTATCGGAACTGCTAGCCCGCCAGCTTTTACCATACAAGCTGGTGGAGTCTGAGGCCTTTAAAAAATTTGTAGCCATTGGGACACCGCAGTGGAAGGTACCCGGCCAAATTTTTTTTGCACAAAAGGCAATCCCCAACCTTTACTCCATTGTGCAAAAGGAAATTATGGCATGTCTGGCACACAGTGTAAGGGCAAGGGTCCATCTGACCACTTATACCTGGTCTGCAAAGCATGGTCAGGGCAGGTATATCACCTACACTGCGCATTGGGTAAACCTGGTGACGGCTGCCAAGCATGGAATGTGTGGCTCTGCAGAGGAGTTGGTGACACCGCCACGACTCGCAGGCACGCCTGCTGCCACCTCCTCTACTCCTCCTACTCCAACATCCTCGGCCGAGTCCTCTTCCACTGCTGCGTCTTGCTCCACATCACCGGCACCCCCCCAGGTGCTATTCCACATCCCGGATACGGCAGTGTCACGCCATCTTGGGGTTGACTTGCCTCAAAGCGGAGAATCACACCGCACCAGCGCTCCTGTCGGCCCTGAATGCACAGGTGGACCAGTGGCTGACTCCGCACCAACTGGAGATCGGCAAGGTGGTTTGTGACAATGGAACAAATTTGTTGGCGGCATTGAGGTTGGGCAAGTTGGCACATGTGCCGTGCATGGCACATGTGTGTAATCTGATTGTACAACACTTGCTGCTCAACTACCCAGGCTTACAGGATGTCCTGAAGCAGTCCAGGAAGGTGTGTGGCCATTTCAGGCGTTCCTACACGGCCATGGCACACTTGTCAGATATCCTGCGGAGATTCTTTTGCCACGTTACTGGAGGCTCATGCGCAATGCCTGTAGGCTCATGCGTCCTTTTGAGGGGGTGACAAACCTGGTCAGTCGCACCGAAGGCACCATCAGCGACATCATACCGTTTTTTTTCTTCCTGGAGCGTACCCTGCGAAGAGTGCTGGATCAGGCAGTAGATGAGCGTGAAGAGGAAGAGTTGTGGACACCATCACCACCAGAAACAGCCTTATCAGCATCGCTTGCTGGACCTGCGGCAACGCTGGAAGAGGATTGTGAGGAAGAGGAGTCAGAGGAGGAATGTGGCTTTGAAGAGGAGGAGGAAGACCAACCACAACAGGCTTCCCAGGGTGCTCCTTGTCACCTATCTGGTTCCTGTGGTGTTGTACGTGGCTGGGGGGGGGGGGGGGGGGGGGGGGGTTACTGCATTACATCATTACAGCAAGGCGGAAAGGATTCAGCAGGTCCAAAATAAATTAAGTGAAGTATGCTGTACACAGCGTATAAGGGTCATGTCACAGCACAACAGCGATCTAACAGGAGAAGAGGTGAAAGTAATCCTCCTCCTCCTCCTCCCACGAACACGCCGGTAAGGACAGGAAGCTTTACAGACATGCTGTTGATGGAGGACATGCAGAGCTTTTTAAGTCCTATACATCGCCACAGCCCTTCGGGGTCCACCATCAGAGAACGACTTGACCGACAGGTAGCAGACTACCTGGCCTTAACCGCAGATATCGACACTCTGAGGAGCGATGAACCCCTTGACTACTGGGTGTGCCGGCTTGATCTGTGGCCTGAGCTATCCCAATTTGCGCTCAAACTTCTGGCCTGTCCCGCTTCAAATGTCCTGTCAGAAAGGACCTACAGTGCAGCAGGAGGTATTGTCACTGAGAAGAGGAGTCGCCTTGGTCAAAAAAGTCTGAATTACCTCACCTTAAGATGAATGCGGGATGGATCCCAAAGGGACTGACACTGGGCGATACATTTGACTGAACAAGGCCTGATCAGATGAGCTGCCTTGGCCTAAAAATGGTCCACAAGCTGCTGTATTTAAACTCTGAATGCCGGATGACTTGCGTGACTTATCCCCCACCAAGTAGGGTTCAAGCCGCAATGTTTTAGGGCACTTTCTGCATGGCGAAACAAACAGAAATTTTTCTGGCCGCTGCTACAATACCAAATTTTTCATCCATGTGTACATGCCTAATTTTTCTGGCCTCTGCTGCTGCACTTGTTATGGTGCTGTAATTTTTCTGGCCGCTGCTACAGAAGCGGCTGCAACAATACCAAATTTTTCAGGCATGTGTACATGCCTAATTTTTCTGGTACTCTCTGCTGACATCTCTGTCCATTTTAGCAACCGTGGATATTAGATGTATGCTAAGGGTAGCATGGTGGCTCAGAGGTTAGCACTGCTTCCTTGCAGCACTGGGGCCTTGAGTTCAAATCCCAATATGTGCTGCCTAATATGGGGGAATCTATGTGCTGCCTAAAGGGGGGCTCTAACTATGTGCTGCCTAATATGGGGGAATCTATGTGCTGCCTAAAGGGGGGATCTAACTATGTGCTGACTAAAGGGGGCTAAAGCACGTTATTCCAAACCTTTTAGGAATAATAGGTGATTTATGCCCTTTATGGATTAAAACCAGACTCTGCATCAACTATGTAATTTTCCATGGGAGTTTTGCCATAGATCCCCCTCCGGCACACCACAGTCCAGGTATTAGTCCCCTTGAAACAACTTTTAAATCACTATTGTGGCCAGAAAGAGTCCCTTTGGGTTTTAAAATTCGCCTGCCCATTGAAGTCAATGGTGGTTCGCCCGGTTCGCAAACTTTTACGAAAATGTTATGTTTGTGACATCACTAATGGGGATGTCTAAACAAATACAAACGGCAGTGCAAACCGAAATAAAAACCAATCACAGGAATGGACTGAGATCATTCCAATCATTCAGACCGGCTGGTCCCAGAGCCTCCAACCTGAGTATCCAGCGTGCTTCGCACTGAATATGCTTTTTGTGACTGTCCCCTCCATTTTTAGGACACTCCACTTTTTCTAGTCCAGCAAACTTTAAAACTGTTCCATCGCTGCCGTGGGATTCGTTTATGTGAGAAATAAGTCTCGGGGCACCTTTTCCAATCTGAATGGATCTAAGATGCTATGAAAAGACCTCTGATGGTTTTGCCTACATAGACGAATCCACAGGGACACACTAGAATAAACACTATGGGGTCCTGGTCCCCCTCCTGCTTGCCTTAGCCCTGGTATCTGGCATGATGCAGCGCAGCCTCAGCTCCCTGAAGTCTTTGTGGGTAATTGTGCATGACCCTCTCCTCTCCTCCCCCCCCCCCACTTCTCTGGATCTTCTCCCAGGACCCCGCTTGCTCATGGGCTCCATCCTTCGAGGGTTTCTGTTACTCGTGGGCTTCTCTTCTGTGGGTCTCCTCAAACTCCCTAGGAGACTGGTACCTCGCTAGGGGTCTCCTAGGTGTAAGTGCTCTGGAGTGCTGCAGTTAGCGATTACTTCATCATTATGCAGGCAGCCACAAGAGGCCGAACATCCCTTCCTCTGCAATCCAACACATGATTTAAGTTATCATCAGAAGAGAGGCCGCTTCCAAACACATGACTTTGCTTGGCCATCCAGAATTCCCGCAGGGCAGTTCCTCCTCCTGGTTACCTGTGATAATGTAGAAAAAGAGTAGACCACGTACGGCGTCTCGTGTATTACCCAATGCAAAGGTGGTTCTACAGTAGTTACGTATTCAGGTCCCTTCTAGGTGGCCGCTCACCTTATAGCAGAAAGTTAGGAGCACATCACCTCCTGCTGCTCAGCCGGAGGGTCTTCAGGGGTCAGCGAGAGCTGTCCTGTGGTAGGATGCAAGGTAGATAGGTAAAATAGACCATGGGCTCCAGGCGCCGCTGGCTCAAACATCAGAGTCACAAGCTTTCTTGTAAAAGATCCACATGTGGATCACTTATTGTATTAAAAAGAAAATAAAAACATTATAGAGTGGATGATGCATTTTGAGGGTATCCACCTCTTTTTTGATACAATAAAAGTGATCCACACATGGAAATCTTGTGACTCTGATGTTTGAGCCAGTGGCGCCTGAAGCAGACGGTCTATTTTCCCTATCTACCTTGCATCCTCCTGGTTACGGCATTGGGCTACTAAGGGTGCAACTACAGTGGGGTCGCTCATGCATGTGGATAGAAGGTGGCTTACAACCGGGGAGATGCTTAGTTCTTAAGGGCTCCCACAATCTCATGTCCTCTATGCCAATCAGGTATTCCCATTCTGCTCTTCCAGGCTCGGGGATCTCCCTCGGGAGGCACCACACACACACGTTAGATGACATTAAAGGTGAGGAACCACGGAGAGCATCAATCTCTCTGCTTTACTCAGCTTTTTGCAACCACTTCTTGAAAATTGACCCTAAGAAACTTCCATACCTGGGTGATGCTGACATTATTGAGGAAGGTTTGTAAAAATGTCATTTATGAGTGCTGCATTGTACGGTTTTAATATTCCACCCTTACCATCCTTCCCAGATAGGATCACTAGCTGCACCAAAAGTCAGGCACCACTTACAAATCTGTATCATGGGGTTTGGGACAGCTCACACACATCTGCATATTGGAGGATGGTGAGGACATACATCGGGGACCACGGGCAGGTACTCCCAGGAACAAGCAGACCGCCCTGACCTCAGCGATCCAAATTCTTCATCAGCCATCTCCAACCACCTTTGCTTTTGCATGAGAATGTTGGGCAGAATGGTTGCCTCCATGGAAGCAGTGTCGTTTGTGCAATACCATTGTTGTCCTCTTCAGCTGACCATTCTCTCTAACTGAAACAGGTCCCCCCCATTTCTCTCCTCCCTCGGGTCCATCACTCTCAGGATTCTTCTGCACGTTCTTTCCTGCCAATTAATAGTCAGGTCTTAACCACCAATGAGAGTCTCCTCGGCGGGGGGTCTTTTGTTCCAATACTGCTTAAGGATGTCTCAGGGAGCCTTCCTACCCACCAATGTTGGAGCTCAATCACCAAGGTAGTACTTGCAACAAATCTGCAATGGTGGAAGTGTAAAAGATCCTGGCCTGAGCAGAAATCCATGTCCTGACCATCTCCGCAGTTCACATCCCCAAAATGGAAAACTAGGAGGCAGATACCGTATTTATCGGGGTATACCACGCACCCTCATTTTACCAAGGATATTTGGGTAAAAAAAGTTTTTCACCCAAATATCCATGGTAAAATGAGGGTGCGTGTGTGCGCGTGTATACCCCGATACACCCCCAGGAAAGGCAGGGGGAGAGAGGCCGTCGCTGCCCGCTTCTCTCCCCCTGCCTTTCCTGGGGTCTAGAGCCCTGCTGCCGGCCCTTCTCTCCCCCTGGTTATCAGCGCCGCTGCTCGTTCTGTCCCCCTGACTATCGGTGCCGGCGTCCGATTGTCGTCGCCGATAGCCAGGGAGAGAGAAGCGGCGCCGACAAACAGGGGGAGAGAAGGGGCAGCGGCACCCATTGCCGGCGCCGCTGCCCCGTTGCCTCCCCCCATCCCCGGTGGCATAAATACCTGGGTCGGGTCCGCGCTGCTCCAGGCCTCTGGCGTGCATCCCCTACGTCATTGCTATGCACGGCGCGGCGCACTGACGTCATGCGCCGCACAGCGCATAGCAACGACGAAGGGGACGCACGCACGCTGGAGGCCTACAGCAGCGCGGACCCGACCCAGGTAATTATGCCACCGGGGATGGGGGGAGGCAACGGGGCAGCGGCACCGGCAATGGGTGCCGCTGCCCCTTCTCTCCCCCTGGCTGTCGGCGCCGGTACCGATAGTCAGGGGGACAGAACGGGCAGCGGCGCCGATAGCCAGGGGGTGAGAAGGGCCGGCAGTAGGGCTCTAGACCCCAGGGAAGGCAGGGGGAGAGAAGCGGGCAGCGACGGCCTCTCTCCCCCTGCCTTTCCTGGGGCGGTATCGGCGTATAACACGCACATGCACTTTTTAGGCTAAAATTTTTAGCCTAAAGTCGGTGTTATACGCCGATAAATACGGTACTCTGAGTCCAAAAAAAATGTACTCAATGAGTGATTACTTCACCCGAAGGATTTTGCTCAAATCTGTGATCGCTGTGTACTCCAGAAGTGGATGCTGTTTCCGCCCCTTCCCCTTTTTTCCAGGACCATGTCCCTGGTACGCGGATGTGGTCAACCTCTTTACAGACACACCCCCTGTGTCTTCTGGACCTGCTCTCTTAGGGTCCTCTCTTCCACCCGAATTCTCAGCTACTACATATAAGAGTTTAAACTGCAGTCTCCAGCACTATGCTCCTGCCCGTAAGCCTTCTTCCTCCAGAATGTTACTTCCAGTGGTGAGGACAGTAGCTTTTCTCCTACGTTATTTTCTTTCCAAAATCCTTTCTGTAGTTGGGAGAGCTGAAAAAAAGACTCTCTTCCAGTCTCAAGAGGCACTCTACATAGTCTTCTAGAGGCCTTTGGCTTCCATCTCCCATGTTTAGACCTTCTTATCCTTGAGGGCATTCTCTCCACCTTTCCAGCACTCTGACTCTTTTTTGGAAGGGCGGAAGGGTACATTACTTATCCTGTATCCTAAGTGCTGGTATTGTATAAAAGAACCTCATGGGTAGCACAGGTTTTCCTCTGAGGACAACCAAATAGGAATCACTACCTCAGTCATCCGGGGTTGATGACAATCTCCCAACGTGTTTCTGTCGCTTTTTTTTTTTGCAACGTCCTCAGGGGAGTTTAGAGCATAAGGAGTATATCATAAAATACAGTATCAGGGTCTGTGATTTAACACACTTAATAAACCTGGAACCAAAGATATAACTCAAGCAAAGTGATACTCAAGATAAGTTATTGTGTACAAATGCATAGTTAACTCTTACTCATACTAATAAATATATTTTATTTATTAGTATGAGTAAGAGTTAACTATGCATTTGTACACAATAAGTTATCTTGAGTATCACTTTGCTTGAGTTATATCTTTGGTTCCAGGTGTAAGGGTGTTAAATTACAGACCCTGATACTGTATTTTATGATATACTCCTCATGCTCTAAACTCCCCTGAGGACATTGCAAAAAGAGGCAACAGAAACACGTTGGGAGATTTGGTCATCCCCCGGATGACTTAGGGAGCGATTTCTATTTGCTGCTGCTTTCCTAATGAAGGTCAAAATCCCTATATTACCCATAACACTTTCCTTTTTTTTTTTTTTTTTTTTTTTGGAGCTATCGCTACAGTCCGCAGTAATACATTCAATCTTGTGGATGGCAACAGTCATTCAATTGTTTAAATTAATCTGATCATCGCTTCAAAAAGTCGCAGTGTAAGCCTTAGAAGGGAACTGGGATCTAGGCTATTACCTTTTTGATTCCCAAAGGTTGTCCGGGCATGCTGGGAGTTGTGGTTTTGCAACAGCTGGAGGCATCCTGTTTGTAAGACAATGCTGTAAGCAGTGAATCAACGAGTGCATATTACTTCTGCCTTCTTATTTCCAAAACCAGGAAACCGGGCACATACTGGGAGAAAATACTCTTTATTTTTCAGAAAAAAGGGGCAAAATAAAATAATAATAAGTTGCTTGAGGTTTTTGGGGTGAAAGAAAACAATAAATGAGGGACATAATTTTTTCTTTGTAACATAGATGGGGAATAATCGAATATAGGAATCCTTATTTAGCCAACGTCTGTTAGCTGCTCGCTTGCCCCCTCATCAGATAGGGATGGGGAAGTACACTGTAATTTCATATAGTGGGCAGTGAATTCATAAATAGAAAGGGGGCGGTCAGGGGTTGCGAGACGCTGTGCTCCCCTCACTGCGGGAATCTCTTGTATTCTGGGAATTGCCATCTCGAGTCTGTGGTCTGTCCCAGGATCTCGGAGTCCAGCGTGAAGTGTCAGGAACGACCCCCTGTGAAAACACACAACAGCGTCAAGTTCTTTTAAGAGATTTGAGTCTATCCCTCGAATTTTAAAGGTGTTTTTTAGCCAAATCTAACTTATCCCCTATAGACCGTAGCTGTTGGCGGGTGGTCCCCCCATCTCAGGAACAGAACCCCGGTTTTCAGCAAAGAGTGCATTCCGTAGACGTCACGCACTCCATTCATTCCTACTCGAGACCCGAGTACAACACTCCTACATCTCCGGCGCTCCCATGAGAAGATGTGAATATTAAAGGGGTACTCCGGTGGAAATCAATTTTTTTTTTAAATCAACTGGTGCCAGAAAGTCAAACAGATTTGTAAATTATTTCTATTAAAAAAATATTAATCCTTTTCAGTACTTATCAGCTGCTGTATGCTCCAGAGGAAGTTGTGTAGTTCTTTCCAGTCTGACCACAGTGCTCTTTGCTGACACCTCTGTGCACGTCAGGAACTGTTCAGAGCAGGAGAGGTTTGCTATGGGGATTTGCTCCTGCTCTGGACAGTTCCTGACATGAACAGAGATGTCAGCAAAGAGCACTGTGGTCAGACAGAAAAGAACTTTCTCTGTAGTATACAGCAGCTGATAAGTACTGGAAGGATTAAGATTTTTAAATAGAAGTAATTTACAAATCTTTAACTTTCTGGCACCAGTTGATTTAAAATAAATTGTTTTCGACCGGAGTACCCCTTTAATATGGTGATATGTTAAACATTGTGGAGAATAATAGAAAAACATGGATGCTTTCTTTCCAGTCCCATGTCTACTGCAGTGTTTTCCAGCCAGCGTGCATCGAGCTATTGCAGAACTACAACTCCCAGCTGTCCGGGCATGCTGGGAGATGTAGTTTTGCAACAGCTGTAGGCACGCTGGCTGGGACACACTGATCTACTGACTTGTATTCAAGTGAATTAGCAAAGATGATATACCAGACACAGCCCAGCCTGACGCTTTTTATTTAACCTTTGCGACGTACCTGCTGATAAACCTCAAAGCGCTGAGCTCTGGCAGCTCCGTAACTTGAATGTGGAGGTTTTGCCCTGGACAAAAAATAATAATGTATGAGATGTGGTAGAAGAACAGCGAGCCCCGTCACTCGTTCATGCGCTTTCACTTACCTTCCTCCTGATACTGGCATAGACGCTTCCGCTACACTTCTCTGATCTTCATGCTGCTTCATGTCAGCCGAAAGTGCAGGACACTGGGAACACAAAGTAGGACGTGTTGGTAATCCACCATCTTTATCCACTTAAATACATTGTTTTCCACCAAAGTACCCCTTTACATTGGTGGAAAACAATTTATTTGAAATCAACTATTGCCAGAAAGTTATACAGATTTGTAAATAACTTATATTAAAAAATCTTAATCCTTCCAGTACTTATCAGCTGCTGCATGCGCCACAGGAAGTTCTTTTCTTTTTGAATATCCTTTCTGTCTGACCACAGTGCTCCTTACTGACACCTCTGTCCATGTCAGGAACTTTCCACAGCAGGAAAAGTTTGCTATGGGGATTTGCTCCTGCTCTGGAAAGTTCCTGACATCCCAGCTTGTCCTTACTGACAGTAGCGGGACACAAGCTGACAGTGGGAGGATTTTTCCTCCAGCTCTGAGCCCTGCGCTCACAGCTGTCAATCAAGGAAGTGTGTCCATGACATAGGTGATGATGCATGGACACAGCAGGACTAGTATGTGTCCAAGCAGGCTGGAGGAATGGAGCACCGATAACACTGATCAATGCTGCTCTATGGAGCAGCATTGTTCAGTGTTTGCAATCAAAAGATTACATGTCCCTATGGGGACTAAAAAATTGTGAAAAGAAATGAAAAAAGCAAAAAAATTTATCATGTGAATAAGGCCCTCCCCTAATTAAAGTTTGGTTTTCCTTTATGTTTTACGCCATTACTTCATTTAAAAAAATGGGAATTGCGTAAATTTTGATCACTTTATATACCAGAAAAAAATAAAATAAAAAGCAATCAAAGAGTCCCATCAAAATAAAAATGGTACCGATAGAAAATACAGATTACGCTCTCATACAGCCCCGTATACGAAAAAATAACTGTTCTGGTTAATTTTTCAAGTGGCAAAAAAAAAAAAAGAAAACTATAAAAATATCAAATAACCTTACCTCATTTCGGACATTGTGCGAAAGTGCTCGGCCCGCGGCAGAGAGCTGGTGAAGCGGCTGCAGTGTTTGACCTACTGGGACGAGTGAGGGCTGCGGAGCTGCAGATGACAGGGATCCAAATCCCATTATTGGGAGCTGGGTGTCCACCATTGAAAGAAGAACCTGACAAAGAAAATGGGTTCATCAAATAAGTGGTGAAAATGGAAAAGGCAAAAGCTTCAGCTCACCTGGTATCTAGTTTGCGCAGACCGTGCCCCAGATATACAACCAAACAACAAGAAAGAGTCCCAACACTTTAGGATGCAAATAAAATCCTAGAAAACGATTTCACAGCAAGATGCAAAGTACAGAACAGTGAAGCAAAGGGATAACAAAGCCAGAAAAAAAATTATACGTAGGGCAAAATGGAAAAAATATGGGATTGCAATTCCAATTATACTAAATTTGGATAATTTTTTTAGCTCGAAAAAAAAAACAAAAACAAAAAAAAACACAACTCAGAGACCACTAGGAGGCGCTGACACAAGGCAAAAAAGAAGCCTTTTCCCAGCAGGATATACCCGACCACAGGCACAGAGCTAATCAGTTGTGTCACAAAGCAGTAGGAGAAGCCAATGTTCCAAGGACACCAGAAAATAACGGGAAAGAGACAATCTGACCAGGAACCGTAAATGGGTGGGTGCTGTATCCCCCAATGAAGGCTATGAGAAAGAGATTTTACGGGGAGTACAAAAAAAAAATCTTTTCTCGGTCACCTCATTGGGGAACACAGAGACCATGGGACGTTCCAAAGCAGTCCCTTGGGTGGGAAAAACAACCGCCAGAGAAGGGAAGGTCAGGCTAGAGACTGAGCAATAACCAGTCGCCCAAGAAAGTGGACGAGGCCAAGAGGAAACTGGAACTCGGCAACCAACCATCCGGAAGCCCCGTAAAACATGAGGGGCGAGGCAGGACCCAAAAGGAAGGAACTGTGCTGAGACTGGGGTCCAACAGCCAACTAAATAAGACAACAAATGGTCACCCTGGAGGCCTGCCGGGCCAAACCCCGCCTGACAGGAGAGCAGAAAACACCTCTGATGAAAAGACATAATACTCAGGACCACCGAGGCCTGGCCCAAAGACGAAAGAGAAATAAGAGAACCCCTAATGCAGATATTTGTCTAAGCAAAGCAAACATGGCGAGGAAATGCCACTTCCAGAAGAGAAACATGCCGGGGAGGCATGAAGGGAGAGTCCTGAAAGGAGGCCAACCGCAACCGTAGGACAGAGGCTGAGGAGAGAAAATGACAATAGAAAAGCAGCTGAGCACGCTCAGCGAGAAGTCAAGACTCAGAAGGTGGATACCAGAGCCGCTAGAATGGGACGAAGAGAGAAATAAAGCAAAACTCATGTACAGTCCCGAGCGCATTAAGAAACCGGCCAGGAAGGCGGCTAGGGCAAGCTGCACCCGCCGACCACCCGAACCGAGTGCTCCAGACTCAATTCCTCAATCCTAAAACCACCCCGCGAAAAACTGGGTGGAAGATAACCCAAGAGTACGCCGCATAGCCAAGAGAGTGGGAAATAACATGCCAGACTGGGCAACCAGGACAACCGGAAGCCCCTATCCCAAGACCCTACTATGCGGGTCCCTCCCACTCCGGAGGGAGAAGGAGGAACGCAAACAGTCCGGAGGGAAGGAGCAGAGCTATCCACAACGCCGGAGTTGCCGCCCAGAGAAAAGGAGGATCCCAGATCCATGAAGAAACGGAGCGACCCTGGAGTCCCAAACCAAGAGAGGCAGAGAACCTCAAGGCCACCATGAAGAGAGCCCAAGGCAATGAGAGCCAAAAAGGTCAAAATACTGAGGGAGAGGGACCAGAATGACTCTGGGGCTGCCAGGGAAGGGTGACATACCCTAGGAAAGAACAGCGGCCATGAGAAAAAGGCACCTCAACCCCTATGGGCCAGCATGCCACCCGGCACTCGCACACACAAGAGACTAGGATATAAACAAGGCCAATCAGGGCATTCCAATGGCGGGACAGGCTGGATGACCAAGAGTGTAACATCCCAGAATGACAGTCGCCGAGAGCAAGACAGAGGGGACCCAGCAAGATGTCAACCTAACCGAAGCAACAAGGTGAGGTAAAGAAGACATGACCAGGGCAAGCACAGTACAATTGACATACTCCAAAAAGGAGGAGGGACTTGCCACAGTCTAGATTGTCGAGGAGCCCCAGGGAGCCAGAGGCAACCTGAACAAAAAGGCCATAAGTGGAAGACCTAGAGACACTAAGCAGAAAGATCGCTGAGAGTACGAGCAGAGAACAAAAGAGCCTCCACATCCAGAAGGAAGAACAAGGACCACCAGGATGACTTCCACGCTAGACGTACCCAGACAGGGAGAGAGGGCAGCGCGAGGGGCTGGAGAAGCCAGGGTATGGACCTGGCAAGAACCGAGAGAACCCTGCCCAGAGGAAGAGGGGAGAAAACAGGAACTGCCCAGGCAGGACCAACAAGTGCCCCAAAGAGGGTCAATGAGAAAGCTTGGATGGCAAAAGCTGCAACTACACCATATCCAGCAGAACTCCACCAAAAAGGGAGAACGAGGGCAGGAGCAAAATAAAGAAACCCTCTGATACTGGGAGGTCAGAGGGCAACGGTTGCTGCAAGAGCAGGAACCGTACAAGGGCCATACAACCCCTAGAAGAAAGGGAGGCGCGAAGGCTGAATCTCGATAGTAGACACCCACTAAGCTACACCCAAGCCAGTAGCAAAAGGGTTCAACGAGATGGCTGAGCCAGTCACAGGAGGACGTACAGAAAACTGACAGCACTCCGCCTAAAAGAGGAGGGGAAATTCAAAGACCGCCCGCGAAATAGCAGAAACCTAAGAAACTCCACCCAACTCCAGGGGGGGAGGGGGCGCCAAGACGGTATGAGCAATGAGAAGCATCCCATAGGAGGCAATAGTAGTGCATTGCCAGACCACTAATACCACCCATCCATAGTAGGAAAAATGAGCCGGATAAAGTAGGCTAGGCCTACCTAGCCCACTAAAGCGCCACCCCTAGAATGGGTAATGTAAACGTGCCAGAATTGGAACAACTAAACCTTGACACGAATGTACCTCAGCAATGGCAGGAACACTGCAAACCACTCCACCCAAATGGAGGGAAAAGAAACTGCTGTACTGATTAGAGCAGGGTCCCCGCCACTGACCCTGTGCTGTGTAAACTACAGCAGGTAACACGTGAACCAGTAGCACT
Source organism: Hyla sarda (assembly GCF_029499605.1). Lineage (NCBI taxonomy): Eukaryota > Metazoa > Chordata > Amphibia > Anura > Hylidae > Hyla > Hyla sarda. Next base: position 167,576,651 of record NC_079197.1, on the reverse strand, counting down.
GGAAGGCCAATGATACTCCCCCCATTTCAGAGAGTGCCCTAGTAATAAGAAAGGTCACCCACTGAATCCCTCGTACTAGAAGCCGATCCTACCGCAAACCAATGGGACATAACCCATGTAAGCGGATGCTGCTGCCATAGAAGGTCCATTGCACCTGCAGGGACACAATGTTTGGTTGTCTCCCACCGGAGGCAGGGTCCAGAATTCAGCCACAGATGTGGTGGAAAGCACGTTCCCTGGACGTTGGGGAAACCTGGGTGCATGGAGGGACACCCTCCTGACAACATCCGCATGCCGTGGTGCAAAAGGACTGAAGCCGTGGATGCAGCAGATATCACATCCTCCATGGGCATTGCAGAGGGTTTAAGAACAACAGTCTGATATATAGCAGGGATTGGAAGCGGCAATCGCGGATGCGGCAGACGTCGCAACCTCTAAAGGAGGGTGTAGAGGGTCCATGGTACAAAGGTTAACTCTCACTCACAGTGGAGTACCAGAATAGTAGCTGCGGTAGACGACCCAACCACTATGGATGATGTAGAGGGTCCATGGTACATCGGTCAACTCTCACTCACAGTGGGAGTACCGGAATAGCAGCTGCGGCAGACAGCACGTCCTCCAAGGGCGTTGAAGAGGACCACGACCACCGACGAGGAGTTCGCAGAGAGTCCATTGCCCACACAGGGGTACCCCCGTCAGTACCTTCACCCAGGAAGTGGAACAATGGGACTGCCGTCGCAGATGCAGCGGACGCAGTAAGGGTGGCCGGTGGAGAAGGGAACAGGCTTAATTTTACTCCCTGTGCAAACATGCAGAGAACATCCATGCTGATGTTGTCCTTGGTGGGATCTAAACCACAGACCCAACAGAGCCACCGTGCAGCCCCTGGCGAGCAATGCAGGTTACTGTCCCAAAGTCTGAACCTTCGTTAAAACTGCATACTAGTGATCGACCGATATCGATTTTTTTTAGGGCCGATACCTGATAACTTATACCGATATTCCGGTATATGGACGCATGCCGCAGGGGGTCCCGACACCACTGCTACACTGTCCAGCCACGCCGGACCGCTGACTAAAGAAAGTCCAGCCTGCAAGGTAACAGCATGTGGCCAGCTTACGGAGCCTAGCTGCAATCAGACAGATGCGGCAAGAGCAGGGAAAGGAGGAATTGCCGGAGGGGATAAAGCTGGCTGCAAAAAAAGTGTGGCAAGGGGATATTGGCCGGGGTGGGGGGAATGATGGACAGTCCACTAGGCTGTGCCCTCCATGTGGCGCCGGAGGCCATGAGGGGACCGGACAGCACAGCAACGTGCAATGGCGGTGCACTATGGAGAAGGGGGACCCCCTGGGATGAGTACAAGGGAGAGGGGGAAGGGAGAGAGAGGAGGGAGGAGGGGGCTGTGAGGATGAAGTTCATACTCACCCACGGACTCCATCTTCCTATACTATTCTAGAAGTCTTCAGTCAGCTAAAGGCCACACTGCATCACGTCAAGCTGGCAAAGCAAGTGGGGGACCCGGACCCAGGGTACTACTGCCAGGCGCTGGCGAGAAGGGGTTGACGGCCCATTCTTCTATGCACATGATGTGGGCGATCAGGTAGCGTCATGCTCCTGTTGCCCAACCTAGAAAAATAACAAAAGGGAAAAAAAAAAAAAAACAGACATCCCTAGCTAGAAAATAAACAGAAAAGACCAGGTCTAGAGAACTCCAGACCTGTGGCTGCCTCCTACTGACACTAAGCTAAAACAGATTAGCTCTGTGCCTGTGGGCGGGTATATCCTGCTGGGAGGGGCCGACTATTTTGCCTAGTGTCAGCCTTCTAGTGGCAGCAGCATAATACACATGTGGTCTCTGTGTCCCCCACTGAGGCGACCGAGAAAAATATATTTTCAGTGTTCTGACCCTTATAACCTTTTTAAATACATTGCATAGATCTATGTTATCTGCGCTCCATTGCTACAACCTGCCAAAGGCAAGCTGCAGCAATCACTTAGCCAGGGACAGGTAAAAACCCTAAGCAATCCATCGGAACCCTGCAATTACATGCAGACACCAGGGTTTACTGGCATTTAATGTTTAAATTACATGATCACTATTGATCACAGGATTCCACCATTTAAATGACGGAAACGGTAGCAATCTCTGATGTCTATAATTACCGGCAGACATCAGCTGCTGATAGCAGTGGTTTTAACATGGACCCGCATCATGTTTCCCTCACCGAGTCGGGAAGTGGTAATTAAGTTGTCACAACTATGTATATGCATCTAAACTAGAAATCATGACAGGATAAATCTGCACCAGGCTGAAGTCAACTTAAAGTGTAGCTGTGGTCAACAAAAACTTTTTATATAATGTAGATAATACTATTATATGTATATATTTGTAATATACATTGGTTAAAAAATTTGTATATTTTTGGGTACCAAAATGCTGTCCCTGCAGCTATTGTCTGTGTGTCTCTGAGTCCAAAAACAGGAAGTGAGGGTAGGAAGTGAGGATCTGTGCAGACACCTGGCTTGTCATTCATCCTGATGTATAAGCCAGGAGAATGTTATACCTTCCGTTCACCAGAGACCGCGCCAGACATATGGTCCATCCAGGATGTAGGTCATCTGGTGGGGCTTGTCCTCGGTGCACAGAGCCCCGCTTGTCCTCGGTGCACAGAGCCCCGCTTGTCCTCGGTGCACAGAGCCCCGCTTGTCCTCGGTGCACAGAGCCCCGCTTGTCCTCGGTGCACAGAGCCCCGCTTGTCCTCGGTGCACAGAGCCCCGCTAGTCCTCGGTGCACAGAGCCCCGCTAGTCCTCGGTGCACAGAGCCCCGCTAGTCCTCGGTGCACAGAGCCCCGCTTGTCCTCGGTGTACAGAGCCCCGCTTGTCCTCAGTGTACAGAGCCCCGCTTGTCCTCAGTGTACAGAGCCCCGCTTGTCCTCAGTGTACAGAGCCCCGCTTGTCCTCAGTGTACAGAGCCCCGCTTGTCCTCAGTGTACAGAGCCCCGCTTGTCCTCAGTGTACAGAGCCCCGCTTGTCCTCAGTGTACAGAGCCCCGCTTGTCCTCAGTGTACAGAGCCCCGCTTGTCCTCAGTGTACAGAGCCCCGCTTGTCCTCAGTGTACAGAGCCCCGCTTGTCCTCAGTGTACAGAGCCCCGCTTGTCCTCTGTACACTGAGGACAAGGGGGGCTCTGTACACCGAGGACAAGCGGGGCTCTGTACACCGAGCCCAGCTTGTCCTCAGTGCAGAGCCCCGCTTGTCCTCAGTGCACAGAGCCCCGCTTGTCCTCAGTGCACAGAGCCCCGCTTGTCCTCAGTGCACAGAGCCCCGCTTGTCCTCAGTGCACAGAGCCCCGCTTGTCCTCAGTGCACAGAGCCCCGCTTGTCCTCAGTGCACAGAGCCCCGCTTGTCCTCAGTGCACAGAGCCCCGCTTGTCCTCAGTGCACAGAGCCCCGCTTGTCCTCAGTGCACAGAGCCCCGCTTGTCCTCAGTGCACAGAGCCCCGCTTGTCCTCAGTGCACAGAGCCCCGCTTGTCCTCAGTGCACAGAGCCCCGCTTGTCCTCAGTGCACAGAGCCCCGCTTGTCCTCAGTGCACAGAGCCCCGCTTGTCCTCAGTGCACAGAGCCCCGCTTGTCCTCAGTGCACAGAGCCCCGCTTGTCCTCAGTGCACAGAGCCCCGCTTGTCCTCAGTGCACAGAGCCCCGCTTGTCCTCAGTGCACAGAGCCCTGCTTGTCCTCAGTGCACAGAGCCCTGCTTGTCCACCCTCATAGAGACACACCGGCAATAGCTGCAGGGACAAAATTATACACATTTTTTAACCAATGTTTATTACAAATATGGTAATAATGGTATTATCTAAATTATATAAAAAGTTTTTGTTGACGACAGGTGCACAATTTTTGCAGCCTACCTTCCGTTTACCAGAGACAGCGCCAGACATATGGTCCATCCAGGATGTAGGTCATTTGGTGTGGCTTCACCAGATGGGGAAAAAAAACAATCATGCAGTGTTTGCTTGACCTGACGGAAAGTATGCCGGATCACCGGACATTTTAGATCTTAGATGTACTTAAAAAGTAAAGAGCATTTGTAGTAAGTGTACTGGTGGCAAAGGTCACATTTTGGAGCACTGAAGGGACCTGCATGGCAAATTTCAGCTTTGCTAAATTCCCTCTATGTGTGAATAGACGGGAAGATCATCGCAATACTGTGCACAATGGCTTCAGGGTGTACTCACCTGCTGGGTGGGAGCGGTTGTGAGGTATCCGCTCTGTCCAGCATGATGAAGAGTAGTAGAGTAGTAATCGGATGCAGACGCCATATCCTGCCTGACCTGAGGGGAATAGTAATTGTTATGAGAAGATTGTAACTTTTCCACCACCATGACAGAAAGCAGTATAAATGCCAGGAACAAGTCATCTACTCAGGAGCTCCCAGGTCTGATGAGATTAATATACAGGACACCCTGAACATGGCGGACAGAGGTCCATGGCAACATGAACATAAGGAAACATCCGCCAGTTCAGTCTATGAAACAGTCCGGCTTAAATGCAGCCAAAACTAATTCCACAGGATAGGGGATAAGTAGCAGATCATTGGGGGGGGGGGGGTCTGACTGTTGGGACACCCCACAATCTTTGAAACGAGACCCAGGCTCTCAGTGAGGAGCGTGCACGGAATGCGCTCCATTAATTATTATGGGAGCGTGTGTAAATAAACACATTACGTTGGCAGAAGAGTCCAGTGAACGCCGGAATTCTTTTTCTTTCCAAGTTTACAGCTTTCCACATGCACCACACTGGGATCGAGTACCGACCCTTCCAATATTTTTTGTTTCCCAACCAGGGTGCCTCCAGCTGTTGCAAAACTACAACTCCCAGCATGCCCGGACAGCCGTTGGCTGTCCGGGCATGCTGGGAGTTGTAGTTTTGCAACAGCTGGAGGCGCCCTGGTTGGGAAACACTGCCCTATCCTGTGGATAGGGGATTAGTTTTGGCTGAAGTTCTCCTTTCATGGAGTTGATCATTCTCAAAATGAAGACCCTGCAGCCATCAGTATACTTTATTGTATCAGGTGATTTAAATATCTAGTCATAGACCAGTGTTTTCCAAACGGTGTTCCTCCAGCTGATGCAAAACTACAACTTCCAGCATGCCCGGACAGCCATGAACGCAGGGCTGAGCATGCACGTGTAAGGATGGATGGCAGAAGATAGTTTACAGTAGAGTTTCTCAACTAGTGTGCCTCCAGCTGTTGCACAACTACAACTTCCAACTTAGGGTGGGTTCACACTACGTTTTCTCCCATACGGCAGGGGGGAGCTAAAACCTCGCGCTCCCATATGCCACCGTATGCGCTCCCGTATGTCATTCATTTCAATGAGCCGCCCGGAGTGAAACGTTCGGTCGGCTCATTTTTGCGCCGTATGCGCTTTTACAACCGGACCTAAAACTGTGGTCAACCGCGGTTTGAGGTCCGGTCGTAAAAGCGCATACGGCGCAAAAATGAGCCGACCGGACCGAACGTTTCACTCCGTCCGGCTCATTGAAATGAATGACATACGGGAGCGCATACGAAGGCATACGGGAGCGCGAGGTTTTAGCTCCCCCCTGCCGTATGCGCTCCCGTATGGGGAAAAACGTAGTGTGAACCCAGCCTTAGGCTGTCCAGACACGCTGGGAATTGGGGTTCTGCAACAGCTGGAGGCACCCTGGTTGGGAAGCACTGGGTAAGAGGAAGGTATATTGCCTAATGCCCCCTCTGCTCTACAAGACAGGACGCACAGGATGATCTCAAGCATACCTGCAACATCTGCTGTTGTTGGTCAGTACTGACTTGTGCTGGGCAGTAATGGCCGCTGTAGAGGAACGTGGGTGCCTGGTACAGTAAGCTGCCTGCAGGCATTTTGCTCAAGTCGTTGAACTCCAAGTACTGGCCTTTAAGGGCGATGCCAGAGAGAAGAGCGGATGTCGGCAGCAGAGCAGGAGCTGAACCTGGAGACGGAGCAGCATGCAGGTACAGAGGCTGGGATCTGTCAGAATGGAAGACACCGTTTAATCTCACAAGGCAGAAATAATAGCAGAGGACAGAGCGGCAAAAGGAAAAAGATGTCTGGTCAGGAAAGTCTCTGACCTGTAGGGCTGCAGAGAAGGGGTCCCAGGTCTGTACCCACTGCCCGTGCTTGTGACATGGACATCCACCTGACACAGAATACAAGCAATGGAAATGATAAATCCATATTACAGAAAACCAATTCAGCTGATAACTGTGAGCGCCGCAATCTTCTCAGTGATGAGTGCAGTTAATGTTCTTAGTACCTGGTAGTATTGGTTTGGATACACTCTCTGACTTCGGTCATCTGCAAACAAACAGAAAAAAAAATTATTTATATAAAAATATATAAAAAATAAAAATGTACATATAATATAATAAGCTGTAGTTATTCCTATACAGAGCGTTATGTAACCAGGGTGCTTGCAGCTGTTGCAAAACTACAACTCCCAGCATGCCCGGACAGCCTTTGGCTGTCCGGGCATGCTAGGAGTTGTGGTTTTGCAACAGCTGGAGGCACCCTGGTTGGTAAACACTGCTATACAGTATTCACAGACTGCAGGGTTGCAGTCTGCCCCGGCCGCTCTGACATTGCAGGGGAAGCTCATTGAAAATGACCTGAAAATGTATAAAAAAATATATATAAATTTAAAAAAAATTAATAAATAAAATAAAAAAGGATAGTACCTATAGTATTGAAGGTGCAAAACATCTACAAGATGCAGACAATGGTTCACTACAACCAGTGGAATCTCAACCAGGGTGCCTCCAGCTGTTGCAAAACTACAACTCCCAGCTGTCTGGGCATGCTGAGAGTTGTAGTTTTGCAACAGGCACGTTGGTCGGCAAACACGGCTATAAAAGTTCTATGTGGTCACATTGTCGAGGCCAATTCAAGCTTCAGCTGTGGGCACTGAGTGATCTTCAGAGTGGAAGCATTTAAAGTTAAAGTGGTACTCCGGTGGAAAACATTATTATTATTATTATTTAAATCAACTGGTGCCAGAAAGTTAAACAGATTTGTAAATGACTTCTATATAAAAAATCTTTACCCTTCCTGTACTTTTTAGCAGCTGTATGCTACAGAGGAAATTCTTTTCTTTTTTTTGTCTTGTCCACAGTGCTCTCTGCTGACACCTCTATCCGTATCAGGAACTGACCAGAGCAGGAGAAAATCCCCATTGCAAACCTATGCTGCTCTGGACAGTTCCTGACACGGACAGAGGTGTCAGCAGAGAGCACTGTGGACAAGACAAAAAAGAGAAGAATTTCCTCTGTAGCATACAGCTGCTAAAAAGTACTAGAAGGGTAAAGAATGGTAGAATCTGTTTAACTTTTTGGCACCAGTTCATTAAAAAAAATAATAAAAAAAAAAGTTTTCCACAGGAGTACCCCTTTAACACTTTTTGGTACTTCAAGTTTTTGACCAGAGTTTTGCTTTAAAGGAGATCTGCAGTGTTAGACACTTATCCCCTTTCTGCAGGATCAGAATAAGTGTCTGATCGCGGGGGGGGGGGGGGGGGTGTCCGTCTGCTGGCCCCCCCCTGATCTCCCATACGGGAACCCCGCTCTGCCGCTATGGGAGAGGGGGGGATGCACAAATGCTGCATCTCTCCTAGAGAGGACGGAGTCATGCTGCAGCCCACACGCCTCCGTACAGGAGACCGCGGGGGTCCCAGCGTTCGGACCCCCCGATCAGACACTTATCCCCTATACTGCGGATAGGTGTCTCACACTGCAGATCTCCTTTAAGTTACCTTTCTTTTATTGGTTTTGTATATAACAATTTACATGACTGGCTGTCGGAAATCTCTACGTTGAAGTACCTGGCAGTTGCGATCTGGTTCCCTCTGGGTGGGCAGGTGACAAGTTGAGCTGTCGAGGGTCCATGTGGGGTTCAACCGTAGCCAAGCTGGGAGGGAGATCCCAGGACTGTGTTGAGGAGCCTGTCTAATAGTGAATATGAATGGAGGCAAAGTACAAATTGACAACATAAAAACAAAGGAGAGGTAAAGGGATAGCACTGCAGGCAAGAGCGGCAGCAAGTGTTCTTACCACGCAGGGAGGCTGGCTTGCTGTGCCTTGTGCGTCTCTGCCCTGCTTGGTGCCATCAGAGGAAACACACGGCCCCTTTATAAAAATACAAACAATTAGCAAAACAAGACCAAAAAGTGAAGGAAAATAAGATAAAAGAACAACCTAACGCTGAGTAAAAGTAAATAGTTAGGTCGGGTTCACATGGCCGAAAATGTGCACAATGTCCGCTCGGATGGACATTACACACATTTGTACGATCCGGCAGGCACTAGGACCGATCGGAATTGCGCTGTCTCATAGACGGCAATGCATTTCTGAGCAGAAGCCGCAAAAAGAATAATTTATATAGGGCACACAGAATCCGCAGAACTATACACTCAAATTAGTCCCTGTGGACATGGGGGCCCACAATGTAACCCTATCAGTATGTTTTAAAGTGTGGGAGGAAACCCATGCAAACATGGAGAGAACATACAAACTCTTTGCAGCAAACTCGCCACGTCTATCCTTTCTACGGACACCAGAACTTGGATTTTCCTCGTGTGCACAGTGCAGCAGAATCCCATTGAAAACTATGGGACTGCAGAATGTCCGTGCGGGATTCTGCACAGACATTCCACCGTGTGAACATAGCCTTAAGGCAGTGGTCCCCAACCAGGGTGCCTCCGGCTGTTGCACAACTACATCTCCCAGCATGCCCGGACATTTACACACGTGGCGATACCAAATATGTGTATTTTTTCATGTTTGTAGTGTTTTATTTACAAAATGGAAAAGGGGGGTGATTTGAATTTTTATTAGGGGAGGATTTTTTTTTTTATATTTTTAAACATCTCCCGGTCATGACGTGGACCCGACCCATGACTTACAATGTATGCCATGAGTTGGGAAGGGTTTAAAGGGGTACTCCGGCGCTTAGCCATCTTATCCCCTATCCCAAGGATAGGGGATAAGATGCCTGATAGTGGGGGTCCCGCCGTCACGCCCCCTCCCATAGGCTTGCATTGAGGGAGGCGGAGCGTGACAGCAAGGCTCCGCCCGTGTGACGTCTGGCCCCATGATCGACAGTAATCAGACCCGGAGTGAACACGCTCCGGGGACTAATTATAAACGTGGTGCGGCGTGCAAGATCACGGGGGTCCCCAGCGGCGGGACCCCCGCGATAAGGCATCTTATCCCCTATCCTTTGGATAGGGGATAAGATGTCTAAGCGCCAGAGTACCCCTGTAAAATTATGAACATAAATAGGTTTCAAATGTAATAGAAAAAACGGCCACTAGGTGGCTCTGTGCTGTTCCCTGTCACAATGAATACAGTGAGTTTGGTCTCCTCCCAACCTGGCAGGAGACCGAACTAAGGATGTGTTTCTCTGCACTGAGCTTGATTGACAGCTGCACAGAGCTGAAAGCTGAAAAGAGCCTGAGGTCTTCTATTCATCACAGCACTGCAACCATGTGAGGGCAGAAGTGGTCCCCCGGCAGGCTTCATTTATTTCATGCCTGCAGGGAAATGCCCACTTTCTCCTGCTGGAAGATTGGACTATGTGAGCAAGAATAAAGGTAAGATACACAGCTTTTTAAAGCTCGGAATTTTTTTTTTTTTTTTAAGGGTGGGAGGAGTGTTAGGAGTAGTTAGGAAACATAGCCTGAGTTAGTTTAGAAAAGTTTATTTGGTGACAAGTACTTTTTAAGTGTTGTAGTACATTATCATATTCTCCACTATGTGTATTTTTTGTGATTTTAAATGTGTATGTATCTAAATTTTAATGTGTATTGTTTTACAATCTATATGGGTATACATTATAGTTGCCAGCTTTATTTCTTTCTTGGATACTGTTATAATTTGACAATTTGTTGCATTCTTTTATTATTCGCAGTGCCCGTATTTTCGTCTGGTTTCAGGGTGTAACACTGTCATGCACAAAGGTTTACCTTAGAACTAGGGGATGGAGGAGGCGAAGAGAGGCAGGAGGTGGTGCTGGTCACACCAGGACATTCGGAGGAGGACTTCTGGGCCCGCTCCATTCCAATTGGATCAGGGGGATGTCCTACCAACTATATAAAACATAAAAGGGTACGTAATATATCTCTTTGCCACACGTCTGCAAATAACCTCAAGGTAAATACATGAGAAATAGAACTTAAAGGGGTATTCCAGGAAAAATTATTTAATTTTTTTTTTACATATCAACTGGCTCCAGAAAGTTAAACAGATTTGTAAATTATTTCTATTAAAAAATCTTAATCCTTCCAATAATTATCAGCTGCTGAAGTTGAGTTATTCTTTTCTGTCTGGCAACAGTGCTCTCTGCTGACATCTCTGCTTGTCTCGGGAACTGCACAAAGTAGGAGAGGTTTGCTATGGGGATTTGCTCTTACTCCGGACAGTTCCTGAGACAGACAGAGGTGTCAGCAGATAGCACGGTGGTCAGACAGAAAAGAACAACTCAACTTCAGCAGCTGATAAGTACTGGAAGGATTAAGATTTTTTTAATAGAAGTAATTTACAAACCTGTTTAACTTTCTGGAGGCAGTTGATATGTAAAAAAAAATACATATTTTTTTTCATGGATAACCCCTTTAACCCCTTAAGGACCAAGCCCATTTTCACCTTACGGACCAGAGCACATCTGACCACTCACTTTAATCATTAATAACTCTGGAATGCTTTTACTTATGAATTTGATTCCGAGATTGTTTTTTCGTGACATATTCTTCTTTAACATAGCAGTAAAATTTCGACGATACTTGCATCATTTCTTGGTGAAAAATTCCAAAATTTCATAAAAAAATTTGAAAACTTTGCAATTTTCGAACTTTGAAGCTCTCTGCTTGTAAGGAAAATAGACATACCAAATAAATTATATACTGATTCACTTATACAACATGTCTACTTTATATTTGCATCATAAAGTTGACATGTTTTTACTTTTGGAAGACATCAGAGTTCAGCAGCAATTTTCAAATTTTTCACAAAATTTTCTAAATCAGAATTTTTCAGGGACCAGTTCAGGTTTGAAGTGGATTTGAAGAGCCTTCCTATTAGAAATACCCCACAAATGACCCCATTATAAAAACTGCACCCCTCAACGTATTCAAAATGACATTCAGAGAGTGTGTTAATCCTTTAGGTGTTTCACAGGAATAGTAGGAAAGTGAAGGAGAAAATTCAAAATCTGCATTTTTTACACTCGCATGTTCTTGTAGACCCAGTTTTTGCATTTTTATAAGGGGTAAAAGGAGAGAAATCCCCCCAAAATTTGTATCCCAATTTCTCTCGAGTAAGCACATACCTCATGTGTCTATGTAAAGTGTTCAGTGGGCGCAGTAAAGCGCTCAGAAGGGAAGGAACGACAATGGGATATTGGAGAGTGAATTTTTCTGAAATGGTTTTTGGGGGGCATGTCCCATTTAGGAAGCCCCTATGGTGCCAGAACAGCAAAAAAAATCCACGTGGCATACTATTATGGAAACTACACCCCTCAAGGAAAGTAACAAGGGGTACAGTGAGCCTTAACACACCACAGGTTTTTAACGACTTTTCATTAAAGTCGGATGTGTAAATGATTCTTTTTTTTTTTATTTCACTAAAATGCTGGTTTTCCCCCAAATTTTACATTTTTACAAGGGGTAATAGGAGAAATTGCCTAACAAATTTTTTTGGGGGGGGCTTTTTCTCCCGAGTACGAAAATACCCCATATGTGGCCCTAAACTGTTTCCTTGAAATACGACAGGGCTCTGAATTGAGAGAGCGCCATGCGCATTTGAGAACTAAATAAGGGATTTGCATAAGGACGGAACCGGATGCAAGAATTACACTTCCGATACCAAAAATACCCTATGGCAGTGTTTCCCAAACATGGTGCCTCCAGCTGTTGCAAAACTTCCAGCATGCCTGGAAAGTCAATCGCTGTCCGGCAATACTGAGAGTTGTCTTGCAACAGCTGGAGGCTCCGTTTTGAAAACAGTGTCATACGAGAAATTTTTTATTGGGCTGTGTAGGGGTATGTGTATGTAGCGTATTACTTTTTAATTTTGTGTAATGTAGTATAGTGTGGTGTTTTTAGGGTACACCCACACGGCCGGGGTCTATAGCGAGCTTCCCGCTGAGAGTTTGAGCTGCGGCGGATAACTTGCTGCATCTCAAACTTGTAGCAAGAAGCTCGCTGTAGACCCCGGGTACATTCACATGGGGCGGGGGGGGGGGGGGGGGGGGGAGGGGCGCAAACCTCCAGCTGTTGCAAAACTACCACTACCAGCATGCCCTTTGGCTGTCTGTGCATGCTGGCGTTTGAAGTTATGCAACAGCTGGAGGCACACAGGTCGCAAAACACAGAGTTTGTTACTTAACTGTTGCAAAACTACAACTCTCAGCATGCAGTGACAACTGAGGGCATGCTGGGACTTGTAGTTATGCAACAGCTGGAGGCATACTACTAACACTCCCAGCATGCTATTTGGCTGTCCGTGCATGCTGGGGGTTGTATTTATGCAACAGCTGGAGGCACACTGGTTGCAAAACACTGAGTTTGTTACTTAACTCAGTGTTTCCCAAAAAGGGTGCCTTCAGCTGTTGAAAAACTACAACTCCCTGCATGCCCAGACCACCGAAAGACATGTTGGGAGTTAGTTTTGCAACATCTGGAGGGTCAGTGTTTGGTGACCACTGTGCAGTGGTGTCCAAGCTGTAGCCCTCCAGATGTTGCAAAACTTAAACTCCAAGCATGCCCAGACTGTCCAGGCATGCTTGGAGTTGTAGTTCTGCAACATCTGAAGGGCCACATGTTACAGAACTACAACTCCCAGCATGCCTGGACTGTCTGGGCATGCTGGGAGTTGTAGTTTTGCAACATCTGTAAGAGCACAGTTTGGAGACCACTGCACAGTGGTCTCCAAACTGTGGGCCTCCAGATGTTGCAAAACTACAACTCCCAGCATGGCCAGAAAGCCTTTGGCTGTCTGGGCTTGCTGGGAGTTGTAGTTTGGCAACTCCTGGAACGCAGCAGTGAAGATCACTTACCGCTGATCTTCACTGCAGCGTCCGCCGCTGCCTCCACCGGTCCCGCGCTGTCTGTCCGGATACCGCCGCGGGTCCGGACACGATCGCCAGTCCCGGGACATGATCGCTGGTCCCGGGACCATCCGACATTTTCCCTCCGCTCTGCCCCGACATCCAGGGGTGGGGCAGAGCGGGGATTTCACCTCTAACCTCCCGCCCCCCTCCTGCCATTGGTCGCTAGTCCTAACGACCAATGGCAGGGGTTTAGGAGCGAGGTGGCAGCTGCCACCTCGCTCCTATCACTCAGGATGGATCGGAGCGGTCTCTGACTGCTCCTATCATCCCTATTTTCCGGGCGATCGGGTCACCAGAGACCCGATCAGCCCGGAACTCCGCAAGTCCTTGTCATTAGTCAGTGACTAACTGACTGACTAATGACAATGATCTGCAGCAGGGAACCAGTCTGATTGGTCCCCTGCTGCATAGTGTCATCGGTCAGCTGTCCAGGACAGCTGAGATTACGTTTCTATCACCATGCCAACGGACATGGTGATAGAAAATGTATTGGACGTGTATACACGTCCATTTGCGGGAAGGGGTTAAAGGGGTAGTCCAGTGATGAAAAACTTCTCCCCTATCCTAAGGATAGGGGATAAGTTTCAGATTGCAGGGGGTCTGACCGACCGCTGGGGTCCCACGCGATCTCATGTACGGGGCCCCGGTCCGCTGGCCAGATAGCGGGTGTCAACCACCGCACGAATAGGCGGCCGACACGCCCCCTCAATAAAGCGCTATAGCAGAGCCAGAGATTGCCGAAGGCAACGCTTCAGCTCTGCCATAGAGTTGTATTGAGAGGGCGTGTAAGCCGCTGCTTCGTGCGGTGGTCAATACGCCCCCTTCCCGCAGGCTGTCAGGGCCCCATACAGGAGATCGCGGGGGCCCCCAGCGGTCGGACGCCCCCGAGATCTGAAACTTATCCCCTCTCCTTAGGATAGAAGATACGTTTTTCACCACTGGATATCTCCTGTAATGAATTGGCAGCTGTGGAATTCTGGGATCTATCTGAATATAAAAGTCACCTGGTGTCTGTAGTATACAAAACGTATGCTGCGCTCTCAAGAACTAGAGCATAGTTTCCCAACCAGTGTGCCTCCAGCTGTTGCAAAACTACAACTCCCAGCAAGCTATATATACACCAACAAAAAAGAACCAGTAGTGTAAAAGATTTATATTTTATTTAACATATATGCCGATCACAGACATTTAAAAGTACAAAAGAAGAAAATATAAAAACAAGGCACCACAAGAACAACTGTAGTTAGATGAAGGGGGCATGGCAAAATATAAATACATGGAATACAGGGAAACTATCCTTAAAAAAATAGTTAGATTGATATACAGGGTACAAAACCTCGAAGTATAGTAGCTACAGGACAATCAAATATATAGGATATACAAACAAGATGTAAACAAGTCCATATCAAGATGAGATATAAGGTGCAAATATGCAAACAAAGAACATCCTGCCATGCATTACCTGCCTGCCACCTCCTACCCCAACGTATGTTTCACCTGTGCTTCGTCAGGCTGTCTGGGCATGCTGGGAGTTGTAGTTTTGCAACAGCTGGAGGCACCCTGGTTGAAAAATACTCAACTAGAGTGTGACTAGAAGTCTGTTGGTAACAGCAGGTAATAGTGTTGGTCTTTCTTACATCAGGGACTGTATTGCCTTATGGGACATCACTTACCTGAACACTTTAGTGCTGTGTAAATTGATATACTCAAAGGGGTACTCCAGTGGAAAACTTTTTTTTTTTAATCAACTAGTGTCTGGGGGACACAGACCTTGGGTATATGCTGTTGTTGCTAGGAGACTTGACACTATGAAAACCAAAAAGTCGGCTCCTCCCAGCAGGATATACCCACCTACAGAGCCTGAGGTAATCAGTTTAGTCACCAAGCAGTAGGAGATGACCGAGAGGCAGAGAACCAAGACCAGTCCGAGGCAACCAGAACAAAAGATAACTGAACACATCCTCGGACAGGTAACCAAACACAGGAACACCAAAGAAAGGAAGAACCTGCTGTCTCAAAGGCAAATTTTTCCCAAGTCTCCACCTTCTTGTCCGCTGGATCCTTGAAGGCAGCCGCATTACCCAACGGCAGGACAGTCGCCTTAGAGAGGCGGGAGACCGGTAGATCCACAGTTGGAGAGGAGGCCCACCGAGCAATGAGGTCCTTTGCGAAGTGATACCGCGCTTGAACCTTCTTCGTTTCCTGAAACTTTGTCAGGGTGCCTTCAAGCGGACTCCAGCAGGGCATCAAATTCAACGCGAGAGCTGAAAGTCTTGGGTGCCGGTCGGGCACAAAGAAAGGAGACTCCTGGAGACACGTCCGAAGTTCCTGGATCCTTTAGCTGGAAGCTGTCTCATATGGCCGAAACCAATGAGTACACCACATCAGGCATATCTGTGCAGCCCTCTGAGTCTGAGGCCGAATCAGAAACCTCATCCACAAGTTCTTCCAGGTGAATGAGAACGAGGGGAGGCAGCCCTGGAAGAGGTCGGGCACGATGAAAGGCAACTTCTGGAGCCACATCCGAAGATCCTGGGTCCTCTAGATGAAAGGGTTCTCTTATGGTCGAAACCAATGAGTTCACCGTGTCGGCAGAATCCGAGCGGTCCTCTGAGTCAGATGCCGATTAGGAAACCTCATCCACAAGCTCTGCAGGTGAATGGGAACGTGTTGAGGCGGCCCTAGATGAGGGAGAGACTGACCCGGTACGCGGCTCTGGAGAGCCAGATCGGTGACTGCGGGAGCGTCCTATGGAAGAGCTACGCTTGTGATAAGCTGAGGTAGCGGGGCGAGACCTATGATGGGAACGCCCGTACCTGTCCGAAGACCCGGGGATGATTCAGAGGAAACACCCTTATTACGCTTGCGAGAAGCGTAGGGAGAAGGGGAGCGAGTCCCCCCGGAGGGCCGACGGAGGGAGGACCTCTCCAAGGCAGTCACCACAGAACGGGAAACCTGCGCCAAGTCGGATATAGACTATGAGAGGGAAGAAACCCAGGCTAGAGGGATGGCCGAGCCCACCGGGTCTGGTAGAACATCTGGGGTAGTAATATCTGGGGGGTATGGGGGAGCAGTGGTGCAGGTAGAACAAGGAGGTTCAGCAGAACCAGACATTTTTGTGATACAGTTATCACAGGTGTAAAAAGTAACTAAGGACCTAGCTATGTGTTTAGAGGAAGGAACAGTTCTGGGCACGGACATAGTAATAAAAAAGAACGGTCTCACCCAAATCTGTGTCCTTCAGGCTGCTGCTGTGAGAAGAACTCCGGCAAAGAGAGGGAGAAAAGAGAGCAAACGCTGGACCAATGGCCAGAGGGGGCGTGCTAGTAACAAGGGCACTGTTGAATGGCCCTGCAACACCCTGCGTACACACAGCGCTGATTGGAGAGTATTCGCGCCCTCCTGAAAAGCTTCTGCATTCCTGGGTAGGCGGAGCTAAAGCGCACCAGACCGCCAAAATAATAATAGCCCGATCCATGATGGCGCCCGCTCCCAGCCCCGAGCGCACATGCATATGCGCCTCGGGAGAACGGAGCGGGCGAACACAGTCGGCAGTTACACTGCCAAAGTGAAAGTAAAAACGGCGCTGTGTGGCCAGGCTGGAGGAGCGCCCGCAGTAATGAGAGACATGCCGCGGCTGCAGAAGCAGCCGCGTTATACAGTGCACCAAACACACACCTGCCCACACATATGTGTGCCACTGCTCACCCCATAATAAAACTTTCCCCCATAGAAGGCAAAGAGGAGGGAAAAAATCCTCCTGGTCAGTCCCATTAGCCCCCATACAAAAAAGGTGGGCCACAAACTTGGGGTCTACAGCTGTTGAGAATCTGGCACCTAAGGAAAAAAGGGGAACTATACTCACCTTAGTCTGAAGAACTTACCTAATGAAGTCTTCAGTCACGAAGTCTTCAGCCAGCTTTTGTCACCTGCATCATGCCGGGCTTGAGAAGCAAGACGAGTAGGGAAAGGTGGGGGACCCAGACCCATGAGGTACAACCCCAGGCACTGGTCGTTGGCGAGAGGGGGTTGACAGTACATCCGCGATGTCTGTGCCCCCTCAATCGCAAATGGGGAAACAGTGAACACTATGTTCCTGAGTCCCCACTTGAAAACAGGAAAATAAAAGGAAATAAACTAAACATCCCTAATCTAGAAAAATAAAAAAGTTAGACCAGGTCTGGGGAGAACCTCAGACCAGTGTCCATCTACTGCAGACACTAAGCTTAAACTGATTATCTCAGGCTCTGTAGGCGGGTATATCCTGCTGGGAGGAGCCGACTTTTTCGTTTTCATAGTGTCAAGTCTCCTAGCAACAACAGCATATACCCAAGGTCTGTGTCCCCCAATGGAGCCGATAGAGAAAATCTTAATGCTTCCAGTACTTATTAGCTGCTGAATACTACAGAGGAAACTATTTTCTTTTTGGAACACAGTGCTCTCTGCTGACATCACGACCACAGTGCTCTCTGCTGACATCTCTGTCCATTTTCAGAACTGTCCAGAGCAGCATACATTTTCTATGGGGATTTTCTCCTACTCTGGACAGTTCTTAAAATGGACAGATATGTCAGTAGAGAGCACTGTGCTCGTGATGCCAGCAGAGAGCACTGTGTGTCCAAAAAGAAAAGAATTTCTTCTGTAGTATTCAGCAGCTAATAAGTACTGGAAGGATTAATATTTTTTTAATAGAAGCAATTTACAAATCTGTTTAACTTTCTGGCACCAGTTGATTTAAAAAAAATAAAATAAAAAGCTTTCCCCCGGAGTACCCCTTTAAGCACAGACTATGTGTACACTGGCTCCCCTGAGGATGTCCACGTGTATAAACTTACCACATGAGGACAGAAACACGTAGGGATTGCATGCTTATATGCATAAATTTTTTTGGGTCAGTACCATTTGGATATACAAGTGTATATATATAGGTTCCTGTGTCTGCCATAGAACAATCTTTTCTTTATATTCTAATATTGAATATGTATAAAACTGTGAAATATCCTATTTTTAACAAATTCATTTTTGGGGAATGCACTTTTTTTCTCCTGGTGGATTTTACTTTGTATCAAAAAAGTTGGATTTTACGTCACTTTTAGTTCTACTTCTTTATAATGGTGTAAGGAAACGTAGAGCAAGACAACAAAGCGACCATAAAGAAGCTGAGGATTCCTACTACTTACCGGAATTCGTCCATGCTGTGGTTGACCTGTAGTCCCAGACCTTCCTGATCTCTTGCCTCCTTCAGGCTTCATTCCTCCATCAGGGGAGCTACGCTGACTACAGCTGCTGGAGGAGAGCTGGGAATCACTGCTTAGATCCACTCCGCTGTCCGACTGACTCATCTAGGATTCACATTAATCCACTGTCAGCCATTAACAGCCCCGCGGCCTTCACTACAGACTGACAAACACATTTCTACTTGCCTCAGTATGAATGGTGTCCTCGTAAGAATGCAGAGGGTCCATCCAGGAATCCATTGGGTAAGAGGAGCGGAGCTTACCTCTATCTTCTGACATTGGGTGTTATACCAAAGGAAAGAAAACGGTGATACACAAACAGAACCAACAAAGAACAAACACAAAAAGAAGACGTTAGAGGAGAGGACATCCTGGGGAAAAGTCTATAATGTCATCTAGAGCAGAAACAAGTATATTGTCAACTATAGGCTGAAAAAGATAAAAGCAGAAGGAAATCACATCCACGGCTCGTGTCCCTCACAAATACCATGTCTGAAAAACCAACCATCTGATAATGGTTTACAACAAGAATGCTGGGAGTTGTAGTTTGCAACAGCGGGAGGCACAATGCTTGGGAAACACTGGCCTTGGGACTCTCCAGGCTGAAACACTTGTATTAAAGGGATATTCCAGTGAAAAACAATTTTTTTCATATCAACTGGCTCCAGAAAGTTAAACAGATTTGTAAATTACTTCTATTAAAACATCTTAATCCTTCCAGTAGTTATCAGCTGCTAAAGTTGAGTTGTTCTTTTCTGTCTAATAACAGTGCTCTCTGCTGACACCTCTGTCTGTCTCAGGAACTGTCCAGAGCAGGAGAGGTTTGCTACGGGAATTTGCTGCTACTCTGAAAAGTACTAGAGACAGACAGACAGGTGTAAGCAGAGGGCACCGTTGTCAGCCAGAAAAGAACAACTCAACTTCAGCAGCTGATAAGTACTGGTAGGATTAAGATTTTTTTAATCAAAGTAATTTACAAATCTGTTCCACATTCTGGAATCAGTTGATACGAAAAAAATAATTTCACGAGAATAACCCTTTAAGCAGTGAGAATCCAGCATATGATAAGGGGGGTGTAAAACTGTTAACTACGATACACGTCAAGCATACTTTACTGCAGGGGTCCTCAAACTACGGCCCGCGGGCCACATGCGGCCCGCCGAGGACATTTATCCGTCCCGCCGCTGCCTGGGACATCCCTGTGTCCCAAAAGATGTTTTCGGGACACAGGGATGCGCTCTCGGAGACCCCGCGTTTACTTTAAAAACCGAACGGGGCGCGGAGGAGCGGGGCAGCGATGAGGACGTGCGCTGGCCAGCTAGGTAAGTGTTACCAGCGGCACGTCGGCTTCGGTGCTCCGACCACCCCGCTCCTTCGATCCCGAGACTTACTGCTATGTCCGGACCGGAGGAGCGGTGGTCGGAGCACTGAAGTGGGGCAGAACACAGGCATACAGCCTCCAGCCATACACTGGCTGGAGGCTGTATGTCTGTGGGGGAATATACTGCACCTAATGTGGGGGGGACTATACTGCACCTAATGTGGGGGGGGACTATACTGCACCTAATGTGGGGGGGGGGGGCGCGACTATACTGCACCTAATGTGGGGGGACGACTATACTGCACCTAATGTGGGGGGGCGGGGGGGGGGGAGACTATACTGCACCTAATGTGGGGGGGACGGGACACACACTATACTGCACCTAATGTGGGGGGGGGGACACTATACTGCACCTAATGTGGGGGGGGGGGACACTATACTGCACCTAATGTGGGGGGGACACTATACTGCACCTAATGTGGGGGGGGACACTATACTGCACCTAATGTGGGGGGGACGGGACACTATACTGCACCTAATGTGGTGGGGGGGGGGGACACTATACTGCACCTAATGTGGTGGGGGGGGGACACACTATACTGCACCTAATGTGGGGGGGACGACGACTATACTGCACCTAATGTTGGGGGGGGACTATACTGCACCTAATGTTGGGGGGGGGGGACTACACTGCACCTAATGTGGGGGGGACTACACTGCACCTAATGTTGGGGGGACTATACTGCACCTAATGTTGGGGGGGGGGGGACTATACTGCACCTAATGTTGGGGGGGGGGGGGACTATACTGCACCTAATGTGGGGGGGGGGGGACTATACTGCACCTAATGTGGGGGGGACTATACTGCACCTAATGTGGGGGGGACTATACTGCACCTAATGTGGGGGGGACTATACTGCACCTAATGTGGGGGGGACTATACTGCACCTAATGTGGGGGACTATACTGCACCTAATGTGGGGGACTATACTGCACCTAATGTGGGGGACTATACTGCACCTAATGTGGGGGACTATACTGCACCTAATGTGGGAAGCTATACTGCACCTAATTTGGGGGAACATACTGCACCTAATGTGGGGAGCTATACTGCACCTAATTTGGGGGAACTGTACTGCACCTAATGTGGGGGAATTGTACGGCACCTATTGTAGGGGAACTGTACTGCCAACCCTAATGTGTGGGAACTACAACCTAATGTGGGGGGAACTGTGCTGCGTACTTAAAGTGGTAGTCCACTAATAAGATATATGTGTGCATAGGAATTTGTTCACGTGAACTGGCCCCCCGTTTAAAAAGTTTGAGGACCCCTGCTTTACTGTATGGTCAAAATACTTTACTTTTGAAACTGTTTTACCCTCCTGTAATGTGCTGAAGTTTGGAGTGCTGGGTTCTCTCTGCTTCTGTCATCTGTCTTCACTAGGCTCAACACATGACCAAAGCAGTCATTGCTTTGGCCTAGTAAGAAAGGTGAATATGCTGCACCAATGTCCTGCTATGTAGGAAGGACTATTTAAAGGGGTACTCCGGTAGAAAAAGGAAGATTTTTTGTACTCCCCATAAAATCTCTTTCTTGTAGCCTTCATTGGGGGACACCTATACTGATGGGTATATGCTCTTGCCACTAGGAGGCACTGACACTAGAAAAAAAAAAAAAGTCGGCTCCTCCCTGGCAAGAGATACACGCCCACTGGAAGTGAGGTAATCCGTTTTGTCACAAAGCGTAGGAGAAGCCAACCAAGAGACAAGTCCGAAGGACCCCAGAAAGGAATCCCGGAAAACGACCAAGAACCGGAAAAAGCTATCCGGACAAGAATGAAGACATGGGTGGGTGCTGTGTCCCCAATGAAGGCTACGAGAAAGATTTTATGGTAAGCTCAAAAAAAAAATCTCCATTTCTCAGCCGCTCTTCATTGCGGGACACAGAGACCATGGGACGTTCCAAAGCAGTCCCTGGGGTGGGAAGAACAACCACTAGAGGAAGGGAGTCAGTCCGGAGACTGAACCACAGCCGGCAGTAAGACTCATGGATGAGACCCTGGGCTAAAAGGCAACAGAGGCCTGGAACTGTGCGTCCGGCAGGTCCCACTGTCCATGGAGATGGACTAGGACACCAAGGAAGGGACTGTCCTTAGAAGAGACTCTAAACCAACGTCCATATGGAGAGACAAGAAGGGGTGATGCAGAGACCCGATGGGCCAAACCAACCTGGAAGGAGGTAGGAAACCAACTCCAAGAAGCACAGAAAAAGACAGAGGGAGAGCCCGGTTGGGAACAAAAAAGGAAAAGGGAACAACAAGAGCACCATACAGAGGACCAACCGAAACCAGAGAACCTGGAGAGAAAACGCCAGGGAGAGCCGAAGGCGAGTCAGTCAAGGTGAAGACCAGAAACTTCTGGAAAAGAGAGACGGGAACAGTCTCCGGAGAAGCATAGTGCAGAAGATCCAAACGGGAAAGCTGTAGGCGCCAAAAAACACTGTCCCAGGGGCACAGCATGAGCACCCGGGAAGAAGAGTCTGAACAGCGGGAAGAACCATAGCCATGCTGCAGCCGAAAAGTGGCCCTACTGGAACAACCTGGTAGGCAGACTTGCCGTCCAAATCCAGAGTAAATGGACCCTGAAGGGGGAAAAGGAAAATAAGGAGTAACCCGGAAAAACGGAATGGCGACATGGAACTGGAGACTCTCGAGACACCAGGAGGTGAAGGGGGAGCAAAACCAACAACCGCGAAACACTCTGGGAAACATACTGCTATGTCGGGACAAGAAGAAGAGCAGTACAGAACAACCGCACCACAATGGAATTGTGGAGAAGCCTGGGCAGGGGCACTACACGTGCCCGGGACCGCAATCATCATGAAGGCCCGAAGGACCAGGAGGACCGACCCAGAGAATAAAAGGTACACCTCAGCAGTCTCGGAGACCAGGATTACTTGGTCTTGGACCCAGTAGTCGGAGTGAACCAGAGCACTCCCAGTAACGTCTCGTCAGGATGGAAATGGAGGGAAAAGCAAAAGGGGACACACCGACACTGACAAAGGGAAGGATGAGCACACCCTTCCCGGATATTGCACCATGGAAGGAAGAGAGCAATGGCAGACTGGCTGGCGCTGAGCTATGCACGTCTGCATAAACCCCTCCTACAAAGGAAAATGCCCTAACTGCATGAGCAGCAATAGACAACTAGAAACAGGAGGAGAGCCAGGCTACAATAGTGAGCAGTAAGCACAAAAGCAGAGCCACCGAAAAGCACTTCCGATCAATCCCAGCAAAGGCCCAGCAAGGTACCTCACCTTGAAAGGCGAGAAGGCTCCATCATAGTGGAGGGGAAAACAAGGGGAGGTGGAGACGAAACTCAAGCACTGACCGTGCCAAGCTTCCTGATCCCAGTACCCCCGTGGAAGGGAACTTCCCAAGAGTGCCCGGTTGGGAGCAAAGAAATGCCGCCCTACGGTAACGGATCAAAGCACTGGGTGGACGTAGCCCCAAGGGATCCTGCTAAAACACACAATTGCGTTGGAAACCGTGCAGACAGCAGTCTGGTTGAATCTCCAGGGACTGCATAAAGGCCCGCAACCGCCATTCGCATATGCTCCCTCACAAAAGTGATAACTCTGCAGAATTAGGCATGGCAGAAGCATAGGGCAAAAAACATTGTGGCGATAGCGCTATCTGGAAAAAAAGACGGACCTCATGTACAGTCCCAGAAAAGCATACAGCAGATATTAATCTGATAAAAACAGATATTACGGGCAAAAAACTGTAATAGTTATAAGCTGCCACAGAGGGAGCAACAACAAAAAAAAAACAATACCATTAACAGCCGCTAGAGGGCGTTTTCTAGTCAAAGAGACCAGAGGAAGACAATTTGCGCTGATCCTTGCCCATCAGGACGGGAGAAGAGAGGAACTGCAGGCTGTGAAAAGCACCACTGGTGCATAAGCAGCAAATCGCGTGCCCCGGCAAGTCCCCACACAGCTGCACTAAGCCAGCAGCTGTGTACAGCCAGTGGTGACCGTGAGCGCAGGGAGCCGCGAACTAAACAGGAGCGGTGATGCAGTGTGCTGTAAGAGCGCTTGCCGCTCTGAGGCCAGGGGGGATGACAGCGGTGCCCGGCTAGACAGGCTTCTGCTGAGCTGGAGGAGAAATGGCCTGGAACCAGGGAGTCAGAGGAGGGAGACAGCCTCTGACATCCCTGGTAGTGGGAACATCTACTGCAGCGCCTTAAGCCTGGAGGGCTCGCTGTGGGATTAGGGGCGGAGCTAAGCTCCATTCATGAGAGGTGCAGCAAGGCACTGGGGTTTTCCTGTCCGGCGCTCCCAAGACCGCGCCCACGCCGAGCAAAAGGAGAAAGGGGGGCGGAGCTACCTGCTGCCATTATGGGTCCCGCTGACCAGCAAGCGCCGGAGGAGATCCTACCAGCTGAAGTAAAGAAAATCAGTGGCCGCAGAAAGTACAGGGAGCTGCTGCAAAAGCCAGCTGGTTCCCTGAGACCGAAATGGCTGCCGTAACTGTGAGTCTGGCAGGCGGACAGGTGGAGGGGATGATATACTCACCCATGGTCTTCATATACTCACCCTGAAGTCTTCAACCAGCTTATGGCCACGCTGCATCATACCAGGCTAAGATAGCGGGGCGAGCAGGGGCAAGTGGGGGACTCGGACCCAGGGTACAACCTCCAGGTACTGGCCGTTGGCGAGAAGGGGTTGACAGTACATGCTCTATGTCTGTGCTCCTTGGTCACATATGGGGGAACAGGTAGCACCATACTCCTGAACCCCCACCTGAAAAAGGGAAACAAAAGGGAGCAAAAAGCTAACTAAACAGACCTTACTAGAAAATAATAAAAAAGGACCAGGTCCGGGGAGCTCCCACACCTGGGTCTGCCTCCTACTGACACTAGCTAAAACTGATTACCTCACTTCCAGTGGGCGGGTATATCCTGCCAGGGAGGAGCCGACTTCTTTCCTAGTGGCAAGAGCATATACCCATCAGTATAGCTGTCCCCAATGAAGAGCAACCGAGAAACATTTGCTTTAAATCAACTGGTGCCAGAAAGTTAAACAGATTTGTAAATTACTTCTATTAAAAAATCTTAATCCTTCCAGCATCGGCTGCTGTATACTACTACTACTACAGAGGAAGTTCTTTTCTTTTTGAATTTCTTTTCTGTCTGACCACAGTGGTCTCTGCTGACATATCTGTCCATGTCAGGAACTGTCCAGAGCAGGAGAGGTTTGCTATGGGGATTTGCTCATACTCCAGACAGTTTCTGACATGGGCAGAGGTGTCAGCAGAGAGAACTGTGGTCAGACAGAAAAGAACTTCCTCTGTAGAGCAGCTGATAAGTACTGGATGGATCAAGATTTTTAAATAGAAGTCATTTACAAATCTGTTTAACTTTCTGGCACCAGTTGATTTAAAAAATATATATTTATATATTTTCCATTGGAGTACCCCTTTAAAGGCCCAAAGCACAAAGCAAGCGGTGTTCTAGGGTAAAACTTGGTGACAGGTTCCCTTTAAAAATCTACAGAATGCACTTAAGCCCACGCAGATTTTATTTTTTCTTCAGAGCGTGTGAATGGGGTTTGTATAGCCCCATTTACATGCGGTATACTGTGCTCATGATAGTTTTTGACACTTCATTAGATTTTCTGTAGACCAGGTGAGCTGGGAGCCGCCATTTCTATAGATATTTGTAACTTCTAACATTCTGTGATAAGTGTATTAGCTGCTAACTTACTGCTCTGCTCTCTGTTCCAGACCCCTGAACCAAGTGAGGCTAACTGATGGCCTCCAGTGATGCGCTGTGTCCACACCTTGGCAGACATGGACATCCCTTCATGAGGTACATCCTACAAATAATAAATAAATAAATCAATAAATAATAAAAGAAAAAATTTACAAAGAACCTGACCATAGACAGACAGGAGACCTGCTAGGTATGATTTACAATGCATCACCACACAGTCATGTCACCATACCTCTCGTGCTCGTCGAGGCCGCATATTTCGTTTTGGTGCGGGAACTGCAAAATTGTTGCTAACTGATTCAGCGCGCTCGGCGAGGAGAGAATCTGTAAGATGAATTTAACAATTAATTATGCAGGAACATACAAGGTCACATCATCCCATAAGTCTTAAAGGGGTTCTGTGCTGGAAAAGATTTTTTTCTAAATGAACTGGTGCCAGAAAGTTAAACAGGTTTGTAAATTACTTCTATTAAAAAAAAAAAAATCTTAATCCTTCCAGTACTTAGCTGCTGTATGTTCTTTTCTTTTTGAATTTCCTTTCTGTCTGACCACAGTGCTCTCCCCTGACACCTCTGTCCATGTCAGGAACTGTCCAGAGCATGATAGGTTTTCTATGGGGATTTGCTCCTTCTCAGGACAGTTCCTAAAATGGACAGAGGTGTCAGCAGAGAGCACTGTGGTCAGACAAAGGAAATCCTAAAAGAAAACAACATCCTCAGCTGATAAAAAAATCTTAATCCTTCCAGTACTTATCAGCTGCGGTATACTACAGAGGATGTTATTTTCTTTTTGGATTTCCTTTCTGTCTGACCACAGTGCTCTCTGCTGACACCTCTGTCCATTTTAGGAACTGTCCTGAGAAGGAGCAAATCCCCATAGAAAACCTATCCTGCTCTGGACTGTTCCTGACATGGACAGAGGTGTCAGCAGAGAGAACTATGGTCAGACAGAAAGGAAATTCGAAAAGAACTTCCTGTGGATCATACAGCAGCTAAGTACTGGAAGGATTAAGATTTTTTTAAAAGAAGTAATTAAAAAATATGTTTAACTTTCTGGTACCAGTTGTTTTAAATAAAAAAAAAATGTAAAAAATTTTTTTTTTTTCCAGTGGAGTACCCCTTTAATAGATATGAAAGAAAACTCACCTGTTCTTGACTGAGCGCGGCCACTTGGAAGTTCCACGTTCTGTTTGACAGCTATGGCTTTGCCGTGTCGTTGCCCTAGTTCACTGAGCGCCTGTTGTATACCTGCAGGATCACTGTGAATCACCCGGTCCACCCGATAGACCGCGCTTGTGTTAGGAGGTGGATGAGACAGATGTACAGGTGGAGGAGGACGATCATCGTTCATCCGGCCACTGGAATTAAACAACAATCTATAAATCCTATACAGCATGGTGTAATCCTATCTCCAGCATTTATGACACAACCAAAAAACACTGTGTAGCTTGCTGTGCTATGCGGTTTACAGTCCCACTACCCTCTAAAACAGTGTATCCCAACCAGGGTGCCTCCAGGTGTCGCAAAACTACAACCCCCAGCATGCCTGGACAGCCAAAGGCTGTCCAGGCATGCTGGGAGTTGTAGTTTTGCAACATCTGGAGGCACCCTGGTTGGGATACACTGCTCTTAGGGTTTGTTCACACAGAGAATTCAGCGAAGAAAATTTCCTTGCTGGATTACTATGTGGATATGTCAAATGTTACAGATTACATCACCCCTTTAGGATAATGCTGCAATCAAAAGGGTTATTAAAGGGGTACAGCAGTCACGCCCCCTCCCATAGACTTGCATTGGGGGGCGGGGCGCGACGTCACAGGGGGCGGAGTCGTGACGTCACGCTCTTCTGCTCGCGTGGTCGGGCTCCGAAGCCTCCAGCGTTGCTGGAAGCCGTTGAGGTGGGTGCTGCAGCAGAGATCCCGGGGGTCCCCAGCAGCGGGACCCCCGCGATCTGACATCTTATCCGCTATCTTTTGGATAGGGGATAAGATGTCTAGGGGCGGAGTACCCCTTTAAGGAATAGAAAAACAGAGCTAATTTCTTCCAAAAAAAACAGCAGCACCTCAGTTCTCAGGTTGGGTGTGGTATTACATCTTCAAGAAGAAAAGATGTCCGGCGCTAGGAAGTGCACTTAAAACTTGCTTTATTTGCTTGACAGGAGTCACACACAGTACAGGTAAGGAACGTCCGACGCGTTTCGCACTCACAGGTGCTTAATGTCTACAATTAAGCACCCGTGAGTGTGAAACGCGTCAGACGTTCCTTACCTGTACTGTGACTCTTGTCAAGCAAATAAAGCAAGTTTTAAGTGCACTTCCTAGCGCCGGACATCTTTTCTTCTTGGATTGTTCTTGTGAAGCCGAGGCGGGACCGGCGGGTCCGATTACGCAGGTGTGCATTGGAGGTCGTTGGTGCAGAGCAGACAGCACTACTTGTTCACGGCATTACATCTTTACTTCAATGGAGTGGAGCTGCATTACCACATCCAACCTCAGTTTTTTCTATTCCTGGACAATCCCCGCTAGGGTACTTCACTGCCCCTGCGTTTGGAACATTTAAGGGTTGTGATGTCATGGTCACGCCCCTTGTGAAGTCACACCACGCCCCCTCAATGCAAGTCTATGGAGGGGACACGCCCCCTCCCATAGACTTGCATTGAGGGGCATGGCATGACATCACAAGGGGCGTGACCATGACATCACGACCCCCTCGCCTCCCACACCCAGCATTCTAAAGGAATGCCAGGTGTTGCACAGAGATAGAGGGGGTCCCAGCTGCAGGACCCCCCCGTGCTGAGTACCCCTTTAAGTGACTAAAAATCATCAGCTGAAAACACATGGACTTACCCTCTGTTTCGTGGAGAGGGCCAGCTTCTTTTCTCTCCAGACCTGCCGCCTCCTCCACCCCGTCCAGATCTCTGTCCACCAGGATGCATGGGTCGACGGTTTTGTCTCTCCATGACCGGTCTTTGGCTGGAGAAGCTTCTCTTTGACAGATCTTTTCTTTGGTCTCTTCCTACGGTAGAAGCAGGGGGGCCAACAACTAATCCTCCATTTTGGACAGGAATGCCGCCCTTTTCTTTTTTCTCTGTGAAGTCGCTGCTTTCAGATGCAGTCTCCCACTCCTCATTCGCCTGGTCAGAGTTGGCATTGCATGGCTCTGGTGACTTGGGTCCCCGTCTGGGTATGATGCGCTCCTCCTCAGGCTGTGCTGGACGCTGGTGCTGTTCCTGGATTGTGGGTATGGGCTGCTGGGGTGGCAGCATGCCAGCCCCATTTCCAGCTCGGGCAGCATTCTCCCTCTCCTGCTTCAGCCTCCGGAAGCGTGGAGGTTTGTCCTGCTGCTGCGATCGCCCGTGCCGTCTTCTCCTGGGTGGAGGAGGAACCCTTTCATCATTGAGCATTGGGGGACTCATTGGCACCATCAACTTCTCATTTTTCCTCTCAGACTTGTTAGGCTGAATTGGTGGCTGTGCAGGAGGGTGCGATACAAGTGGCTGCTGCCTGGGGAGTGGATTCCAGGACACCGGTACACTAGAGGATCCTCCTCTTCCCCTTCTAGAGGGAACTCCCCTAGGAGTGAAAATACGACCCCCTCTACCAGAGTCCCGACCCTTTTCTTGGTGTCGAGGATTAACGGTAGAAGATTCAGTGTGGTGGTGGTGGTTGTGGTGATGCTGCTGCAGGGAAAGTCCATTCTTTGCTGCCTCTTTTTCAGAGTTGACCGGCTCCGTTTCGCTTCCAGTTTCAGAACCACGCTGCCGTCTTCTTTTGGGAACTTCTTCATACTCTGAACCTTCACTTCTTGTTTCACTGGCATTACGTTCCCGTTCAACAGCATTTGGGAACGGCTTACCCATCGTATCAGCCTCCTCTCTATAGAAGGGGCTTTCTCTCCTGTAGCCACCACGAAACTCACGACTCCGGCCTCTGCCACCACGTCCACGGCCACTGTATGCCCCGCGAAAACCTCGTCCCCTTGCGAAATATTCCCCTCTGCCACGTCCACGAGATGATGAGACAAGTGCAGGGGAGCCTCGAGCATTGACAATGCTTACAGGTTCCTTCCTTCTACGTGAAGGAGACCCGGTGGATTGTTCTCCCTCTCTATTAGAATGATTGGTCTGTCTGGGCTTTAGAGCCTCTGTTGCTGTTACCGGTGTCTGACTCGTCTTACCGTCCTGGTGATCTCTGGCAGCAGACTCCTCTTTTCTAACACTCCTCTTGATAGGACCTGCACGTTTGTGACCAGATGTCTGAGATGGCGCTCCGCCTGTAACTGTATTATTTTCCTCCTGTCTCCGGCCCCCACCTCCAGGCCTGGGCCCCCAGCGTGTTTCAGTCTTGGATTCACGACGAGGTGGTCTGTGATACTCATTCCTGCCGCCACTTTGTCTTTCAGGTTTTGTCTCCTCTTTGGTCATTTCTTTCCTGTCCTCCTTGTGTCGTCCACTACCGACTTCCACTTTTGAAGAGGCATCTGGCAGGGATGCGGGAGCTGGAGGAGCAACAGCTGCTTCTCTGCGGAGTATAACTGGTTCATCATCTGCTCGACGGGGCTGTGTGGAAGGAGCAGACGCCGGAGTAGGCTGAGCAGGAGAAGGATCTGAACGTCTCTGCTCGATGGAAGGAGCAGGGTGTGGCTGCTGGGCAGCCTGGTGGTTCCGTTGCTGGTGCCATGATCGCTGCTCATCTACCGGATACCGGTGCCCAACAACATTTTCTTGATAAGTAGTAAAATTGCCCAAGTAAGGTGCAGGCTGAGACTGCTGGGGAGCAAGAGGACGAACAGGTGGAGTTTCACTTCTGAAAAGAAAGACAACAGAACAAGAATGAGGATCTTCAGCATCATATAGGAAGCATAATACAACTAAAACAAAGTCATACATGGCCATAACTGAAGTGGTACCCACCTCAGATCCCTTTCCTCCTCTTCTGTATTCTGCCTCAGAGGAGATGCCATCGGACGTGCATCTGGAGGGTTGTACATCTCTCCACCCCAGATTAGTTTGGAGTCTGCTGGAGGAGTTCCTCGTTCTCTGATCAGTGGTGCATGGCGCTCATATCCATCAGACCCTGAACCCCCACTATCTGATCGCTCCCGGGACATCAGTCCTAGAAGAAAACATAGACCAAGGCAGAACGTTCTGAATCACTTACTTAGAAAGGAAAATATTAAAAAGGATTTGCCCAAACCAGTAATCTAAAAAGTTAGTGTCATGAAAAACAAAAAAACATTTGATGTGTCATGCAGACATGTGACTAGTTTTGACTGCTCGTGGTCTCAGTGCCAAAATCTCCATCAATTACTAGATAGACGGGTAAAGCTGAGGAAAACTTGATTCACTCAATGCTCAGCATTCATTGCAGAAGACGGGCTGCATTATAGTCTAAGAAGCCAGTCATCTACAAGGTGACAGACTGAACACAGAGCTGAGAAGTGAGCCTGGTCGGGGTCCCTGGTGGCATAGTGGTGTGAGAATTTTTTAAAAGCACAAAAGAGGGAAACTATAAAAAGTATTGTTGTAATAAGTGCTGGGTGATATACCGGTTCATGCTGAATACCAGTATTTTTTTTTCTGTATGATCTCGTCCTCCTGTTGTCCGCCGACGCTTTAAATGAACCAGTTGCAGCCCGCCGGCACTTTAAACGATTAAACGTGTTTTAAATGATTAAGCTGCGGGCCGCCGGCGTTTTAAATGATTAAGCTGCGGGCCGCCTGCGTTTTAAATGATTACGTTGCGGGCCGCCGGTGCTTTAAATGAACAAGTTGCGGGTCGCCGGCACTTTAAATGATTAAGTTGCGGGCCGCCGGTGCTTTAAATGAACAAATTGCGGGTCGCCGGCACTTTAAATGATTAAGTTGCGAGCCGGAAGCTGTCACCTCCTCCTGCAAGCGCTAAAAGCCTGGCTTTTAGTGCTTGCAGGGGGAGGTAACAGCTTCCGGCTCGCAACGTAATCATTTCAAGCGATGTGGCCCACAACTCGTACATTTCAAGCGCCGGCAGCCTGCAACGTAATCATTTAAAGTGTCAGTGGCCTGCAACTCGTTCATTTAAAGCATTGCGGCCTTTAAATGAATGGGGGGGGGGGGGGGGGCAGGTTTAGAGAAGCAGATTAGTGCGGGAGGATGCCGCTAAACACTGTGGAACCGCCATAACTTGCAAAAATACTGTGATATGCATTTTTGGTCATACTGCCCAGCAATAGTTGTAATGGCACCGGCTTCAAGAATCCAGATAATATGTTAGGCATGGTGTAAGGGGACAAATGACAAACCAAAAAGCCTTCATCACCCACCTGTAGGGTGCACGCCTGCAGCTGGGGGGTAATAATCCATGGGCCTCCCCTGCATGATGCGTGGATCAATGAACGGTGGCACCATCACCCAGCGAGGATCATAATTAACATGAGGTGGTGGCAGAGGGGCAGGTGGTGGTTGAGGGGTAGGCACAGGTGTTGTCCTTCCCATGGATCCTCCACCATAGAGGGCTTTCTGAGATGGCTGAGCTGAAGGTGCTGCGAGAGCCTGTGAGGAAGGTGGTCCACCCGGGGAAGGAGGAGTGGGTTCCCTATTCTGCTGCCACTGCTTCATTAGCTGCTCCTATAGCAAAATAAGTAAAAAAAAGTCATAGCAATAAAATAAAAAATGTTGAATATACTTCCTGACCAGTCCAATATTATAGTGAACAAGAAAACTATAGCAGCACACTGCAAGTGTTCAGATATATGGTATAACAGGACATGTTTATTTGATATAGTGAAGCTGTAACATCAAACCTTTCATATTCTGCAGTGTAGTGTTTTGCAAACAATGGGCCTCCAGCTGTTGCAAAATTACAACTCCCAGTGTGCCTGGACAGCCAAAGGCTGTCCAGGCACGCTGGGAGTTGTAGTTTTGCAACAGCTGGAGGCGAACTGTTAGTAAAACACTGCTGTAATGGTTTTAACATCTGATAGCTTAAAAAGGATCAATAGTAGGAATTATAAAAAAAAACAAAAAAAAAAAACACAAGCTATGTGTTCCATTTTATAGCCCCTGGTTGGGTGCCCTGGCTCAGAGGGGGTCATGAATGAGGCTACCACCACCCCCCTTAGCCAAGCCCCCGACCATCTGAATAGTCATGGAAAAGGGCAGATAGTCAATCTGTCAGTAAAACCCCGATATCTCAGGATAGATGGGGCATAGCAAAAAAAAAAAAATAAATAAATAAAAAAAAAACATAAAAAAGCTTCGGAATCATGTTACCTGAGGCTACATATAATCTTTCCCACTAGGCTAATCTATTGGTGAAAAAGCCGTAGAAAGCCTACGCAAAAAGAGCAAACCAAAAAGGGGGTGGGAGCTGTGTCCCCACCTCTACGAACACTGCAGACATTTCATTATAACTGCTCACACATGCTACATATTACCTGCTGCTGACGCTGGAAACGGGGAGGCAGACTTTTCTGAAACTTGCTGTATCCTCCCTGGGGGGGCCCTGTAGTCTGTGGCCGGCCCACAGCTGGCGCTGGCTCTTGTTTAGGCTCTTGTCTGGGTGGGGGGCTCTGTTCTCCTTTAACCTGAGGAACTTCAGGAGGAGTTTGAGGTGGAGTTACAGTGGGCTCTGGAGGAGCTTCTACAGGTGGAGCTGGTTCCACCACTTCAGGTAAAGAAACCATAGATTAGGATATGTATTATAAATATACACAAAACATACAATCTGGTCAATATATATATATATTCTCCATACACTGTGCCATACCAGGAGAATGTTCTGGAGTCTCTGTCCCCTCGCTGGCCCCACTCCTTGTACTGGCCACAGGTTGTTCTGCCTCTTCTGGGGCTGTTCGTCGCTTCATATCCAGGCGTTTGAGCTTCTCTGCACAAGCAGCTCTCCTCTCCTCTTCCATCCTGCGTTCCTCCTCTTCTCTTCTTCTCCTTGCACGCTCCACCGCTTGAGAGATTTCAGAGGACGACTGTTTTCTACGCTGACGCCATGCCTCGTCCTCATCTTCCATGGGTGCAGCTAAAGGTGCCGCTGGCTTTTCCTGGACAAAGAGATTGATATGAAGTCTGAGGCCCTATTACCTAGGACACCGGTCCAGACAAAATCTGAATTGTCAGATGCTCCAGGGCAAACAGCAAATATACAGTGATCCCTCCACTTACAATGGCCTCAACATACAATAGTTTCAACATACAATGTTCTTTTCTGGACCATTGTAACTATAAACCAGACTCAACATACAATGTACAGACAGTCCAGATCTGCGAAACGTGTCAATGGCTGGAAGAACCGACCAATCAGAATGGACACTGTACTGTAACGCCCCCTACAGTACAGGGAGGTATTACATGTTCTGTACTCTTCACCTGTGTCACAGTTAGCTGCTCCTTCAGACCAGGTGAGGGCGGCTCCATTTAACTTTTCTCAGTTGCTCTTCTTTGGGGGACACCTATACTGATGGGTATATTCTCTTGCCACTAAGAGGCGCTGACACTAGAAAGAAAAAAAAAAATCGGCTCCTCCCTGGCAGGATAATCCCGCCCACAGGAAGTGAGGTAATCAGTTTTAGCTAGTGTCAGTAGGAGGCAGACACAGGTGCGGGAGCTCCCCAGACCTGGTCTTTTTTTAAATTATTTTCTAGTAAGGGCTGTTTAGTTAGATTCTTTACTCCCTTTTGTTTCCTCTTTTTTTCAGGTGGGGGTTCAGGAGCATGGCGCTACCTGTTTCCCCATATGCGGCTAAGGGGCACGGGACATTCATGAATGCACCGTTAACCCCTTTTTAGGACTGTGTGTACTGTACAGGACCCTGAAGAAGATCCTGTCCTCTACATAGACCAGTATTTCTCAAGCAGGGTGCCTCCAGCTGTTGCAAAACTACATCTGGGGGCTGTCTGGGCATGCTGGGAGTTGTAGTTTTGCAACAGCTGGAGGCACCCTGCTTGGGAAACACTGTGCTGAGGCAACTGTGCCGTTTGTTGTGCAGCAGTCGTTCTCTTACTCAAATGTCAGATCGG
This sequence comes from Hyla sarda, assembly GCF_029499605.1. NCBI lineage: Eukaryota > Metazoa > Chordata > Amphibia > Anura > Hylidae > Hyla > Hyla sarda. The sequence goes on along the minus strand of NC_079197.1, from coordinate 167,542,150 downwards.
GAGCTGGCAATTGTAATTCTGCAACAGCTGGAGGCTCCCTGCTTGGAAAACACTGACATAGACAGTGATTTACAGCTCCCAGCAGATCTATATTACTTTTATATGTAAGGACTTGCATTATCTATATTAGTTATCTACTTATTTTTCTTTAATCCTCAATTTTTCCTATTTTTGGATGACATTTTGGGGCTTCAGAACCAATTACCAGGTTTCCATAGAGTTCTGGTCTCAACATACAATGGTCGTCCTGGAACCAATTAATATTGTAACTTGAGGGAGCACTGTGTTCCTCTACCTTATTTTCCGGGGTAGGTCCCCGATGTGCAGTCGGTGCCCTCTGAGCAGTTGCAGTACCGGCAGCAGGTGCCTGCAGAGGTTCTGTAGCCCGGGGCGCCTCTGACCATGCTGCCTTGACTTGAGGAGGTTTCTCTTCAGTAGGGGAGACCTTCCTTGAATCTGTGGTCTCCACAGCATCCTGAGGAGCAGCTGTCTTTTCTGTGCTGGGAGACTGATTCTCCCTGGATAAATAAAGACAGGTTTTCATTAAAGAAATCCTAGACCAAAAATGTGGAACGTGCCATTATTCATACTGCCAAAACTATGGGCAGCCTGAAACAGGGACAGGCTTCCTTATTTCAACCATTTAAAGAGGGCTTCGAGTCACCTGGGTGGCCCTAGCTGGTTCACCCCACTCTGCTGGGCTTAGATCTATGAATCGAGCCCCCCAGGGAGGGAAGATGCTGTCTGGGACGACCAAAGTGACTCTTTTTTCATCTGTTTTTAAACCATTTTGCAGCATTTTAGTGTGAATTAGCCAGTTGTTATAAGGAAGCCCGTCCCTGTTTCATGCTGCCCGTTATTTGAGCAGCATAAAACAGATTCCATTTAGCCTTTTCACTAACCAACCTTTTTTCTTCGCTGTCTGTGTCCTTCCCATCCTCATCATCACTGAACTGTAGTTTTTCAGTGTAATCGACCTCTTCATGTGCTCCTAGGGGGAGGGGAAGTTATTTTGGAAGGGAGAGAAGGGAAACAAAGAGGAAGGACGTTAGGCAAAGAAGAAATTAAAGGAGATATCCAGTGCTGAAAAACGTATCCCCTATCCTAAGGATCTCCTGTACGGGGCCCCGGCAGCCCACAGAAGGGGGCGTGTTGACCACTGCACGAAGCAGCGGCTGACACGCCCCCTCAATACAACTCTATGGCAAAGCCGGAGCGATGCCTTCGGTAATCTCTGGCTCTGCCATACCGGTGTATTGAGGGGGCGTGTCAGCCGCCGCTTCGTGCGATTGTCGACACCCGCTATCTGCCCAGCAAGCCGGGGCCCGTACAGGGGCTCCAGCGGTCGGATCCCCCACGATCTCAAACTTATCCCCTATCCTTAGGATAGGGGATACGTTTTTCAGCACTGGACTACTCCTTTAAAGGAGCTTGAAGCCCAACAACATAAAAAGTTAGGGCCCTTTTAGATGAGTCGACTTTCAGCCGTAAATGTGTGCTGATCTCTGTGAGTGGCGCTCATCCGCAAAGTTTTCACAAGGCTTGATCGGTCGAGCGGCCTTCAAAATCTTAATTATGGGACACACATCACGTGGTTACACTGAGAAACATTTGGCCGATAGCTACAACTTTATTAGCCACACAAAGATCAAATCAGCTAATAAAAAATAGGCCGTGGGCTGTCCGGGCATGCTGGGAGTTGTAGTTTTGCAACATCTGGAGGTCCGTAGGTTGGAGACCACTATCCTATAGGAAACAGATTTGTAAATTACTTCTATTAAAAAATCTTAATCCTTCCAGTACTTAGCTGCTGTATGCTCCACATGAAGTTCTATTCTTTTTTTAATTTCTTTTCTGTCTGACCACAGTGCTCTCTGCTGACACCTCTGTCCATTTTAGGAACTGTCCAGAGCAGGAGAGATTTTCTATGGGAATTTGCTCCTGTTCTGGACAGTTCCTGACATGGACAGAGGTGTCAGCAGAGAGCACTGCGGACAGACAGAAAGGAAATTCTAAAAGAAAAGAACTTCCTCTGTAGTATACAGCAACTGATAAGTACTGGAAGGATTAAGATTTTTAAATAAAAGTAATTTACAAATCTGTTTAACTTTCTGCCACCAGTTCGTAATTCCCCCCCCCCCCCCCCCCCCCCCCCAGTGGAGTACCCCTTTAACTACACTACTGCAAGGAAGAGGGGGTGTACAACAACGGGAAAGTTGCCTTTGCCACAGTCTCTCATGCAATCACCTGCCCATCCATCATCTGCTTCTTGATCTAGTTCATCAAATTCTTTCAGATCATCTTGCTTCAAGATAGATGGGCGACTCACAGGTTCAGGCATCCTAGGAGCACTCTGCGAGGTACGTGGAGGAGCCAGACGTGGGAACCTGCATTAGGAGACAGGAATTTACTTTTCTTTGACCTAAAAACATTGAGGTGTAGCAAGTACATTACAACAGCAAGCCTCTATCACAGTGTATGGAACTAAAGAATAGTAAAAAGTGTTGCATTACCTGGGAGCTTCAGGGCCATGAAAACGAAAGGCTCCTTGTGGCCCATACGGAGGAGGGAAGGGCAAGTACGGGGGATACATCTAAGGGAGGAATAGAAACGAAACACCGCGGTGAGTAGAAGTAGCAATAGAAGTATTTCCTATACATTCTACAGCTTGGAGACTGTTCTAATACAGGACACCAGAGGGCAAGAAGCTCCAAAACTAGATAAAAGCTAAAGTGTCATTTTTATGTAACTATATTTAATTTAAGTAACTATATTACTTCTGATCCTTTGTTACAACCTGCATTACAGTGCAGAGAGGCATTCGCTACATTACGGCTTTAATGGTGTACTTTGGTGCCAAAAAGTTCAACAGATTTGTAAATAACTTCTATTAAAAAATCTTAATCCTTCCAGTACTTATCAGAGGAAATCCTTTCTGTCTGACCACAGTGCTCTCTGCTGACACCTCTGTCCATTTTAGGAACTGTCCAGAGCAGCATGTTTGCTATGGGGGTTTTCTCCTGCTCTGGACAGTTCCGGACATGGACAGAGGTGGCAGCAGAGAGCACTGTGGTCAGACAGAAAAAATTATTCAAAAAGAAAATAATTTCCTCTGGAATATACAGCAGCTGACAAGTATTAAAAGTATTAAGATATTTTAATAGAAGTAATTTACAAATCTGTTTAACCATCTGGCACCAGTTTTCCACCGGAGTACCCCTTTAAAGCTGCGATCTCTCAGCATTACTTTATAGCAAAGTCTGCACCAAAATAGTAAGTGTAGTTCTGGAGTAGAGTGAGCCGCCACAAATGTTCTTTATCGCTAGTACTAGTGCTGGGCGGTATGACCAAAAATGCATATCACAGTATTTTTGTAAGTTATGGCGGTTCCACGGTATTTAACTGTATTCCTCCCCCCCCCCCCCTGAGGAACTAATATGTGACCCCCAGGCACTGCTATATTTCTCTAAAACACCCCCCTTCCACTGTTCCCTAGACCGTGACGCTGGAAATGATCAAGTTGCTTTAAATTAGTGAGATGGGGGCAGCCGGTGCTTTAAATGAGTGAGATGGGAGCAGCCGGTGCTTTAAATGATTGAGATGGGGGCAGCCGGCGCTTTAAATGAGTGAGATGGGGGCAGCCGGCGCTTTAAATGAGTGAGATGGGGGCAGCCGGTGCTTTAAATGAGTGAGATGGGGGCAGCCGGCGCTTTAAATGATTGAGATGGGGGCAGCCGGCGCTTTAAATGAGTAAGATGCAGGCCGCCGGCACTTTAAATGAGTGAGATGCGGGCCGCCGGCACTTTAAATGAGTGAGATGCGGGCCGCCGGCACTTTAAATGAGTGAGATGCAGGCCGCCGGCACTTTAAATGAGTAAGATGCGGGCCGCCGGCACTTTAAATGAGTAAGATGCGGGCCGCCGGCACTTTAAATGAGTAAGATGCAGGCCGCCGGCACTTTAAATGAGTAAGATGCAGGCCGCCGGCACTTTAAATGAGTAAGATGCAGGCCGCCGGCACTTTAAATGAGTGAGATGCGGGCCGCCGGCACTTTAAATGAGTAAGATGCAGGCCGCCGGCACTTTAAATGAGTGAGATGCGGGCCGCCGGCACTTTAAATGAGTGAGATGGGGGCTGCGTTCACACGGCCGTCTAGACCCGTCGCGTTCTTCTCCAGTCAAAAAAATAAATAAATAAATAAATAAAGGACAATAACTGATGCAATGGATGTTATCCATTTGTATCCGTTATTGTTCAATTAATAAACAAACAAAAAAGAAAGGATAAAAAACACAGATGCAAACGGATGACATTAAAGGCTCATCCCTTTTCCATAGACTTCAATGTTAAATTTATTGCATCTGTTTTTTTCTCCCGTTTTTTTTTTTTTTACAGGAGAAAAAAAACAATACTGCATGCACCGTCTTTTCTCCCGTAACAAAAAACGGAAATGAGCGCAGACGGGTGCAAACGGATGTGAGAGTATTGTAAAAAAAAATCCCATTGACATCAATGGGATTATTTTACAACCGATTGTAATCCATTTACAAGCAGCAACAACGGAACCTAAACGGGGGGAGGGGGTAAACGGGGACAGACGGCTGTGTTAACGCACCCTAATACGTTTCTTTTTTTTAAAGTTTAGTGCACCAATGACTTCTATACAGTGGACTGTGTCCGGCATTGAAACAAATGAATGCACTTAATATAATGAAAAGCTACACTAACTAAATGTGTTGTAGCATGCTTTTCTTCCCTCCCGATCTGACATTTGGGAAAGCGAACGACTGCTGCACGACAGCACAGTTGCCTCAGCACAGTGTTTCCCAACCAGTGCGCCTCCAGCTGTTGCAAAACTACAACTCCCAGCATGCCCGGACAGCCAAAGGCTGTCCGGGCATGCTGGGAGTTGTAGTTTTGCAACAGCTAACAGCTGGAGGTTCACAGTTTGTAGTAGGGTGATCAGGGGAGCTGTATAACTCTGCATCTAATTATTGCATGCTGGGAGTTGTAGTTTTGCAACATCTGGAGGCACCCTGGTTGGGAAACACTGCCTCAGCAACTGCACCACTCACAAGCAACAGAGTCTCTCCACCCCCTATGCCAGAGAAAAAGAGGGGTTGTGCAGTGCCTCTTACGTCTGATCTGTCAGAAGGGAAACCCAAGGCTACTGGAAAACTACAGGGACAAGAAGAACTCCAATATCCAATGATACTCACAAATGGTGTAAGCATCCCCCGATATGGAGGGAACTGTTGGGGAGCAGGGGGAGGCAGCCCCGGCCGGAGGGCTGGCTCACTGCTGGGGGTGTGTGCCGCATCAGAGGGAGGCTCGCGGCTCTCACCATCCAGTGAGCCTGGACCAAGCCCCCCCCTCCCACCCCCGTCCCTCCAGCTGGTTACATCTGGAGAATGGAAAGTATGGACAATAAGTTATACAGGCCAGAAATATCAAAAAAATCAATCTTACAGATAAGCATGCTCCTTACTCTGGGGGCGGAGGCTTGGTCCGGGCCCATACGACACAGCGGAGGTGCTCTGGTCGTGCCCACTTTTGTCCTGGTCCCCAGCCGCCTGCAGGGTTGGAAATTCCTCTCGAGAGAATGGCGACAGTCGGCTTGATGCCTTTCCACCTATGGCAGATGGGAAGAAAAACAAAAGCGCTAAGACAGACAGATAAAGTGCAATGGCATTTCAATGGACACTAGGTGGGGCTATTATACTATCTGGCTAAGGCTGGGTTCACACCACATTTTTGCAATACAGTTCCAGTATACATTTTCAATTTGAAAACTGTACGGAACCATATAGAAAACCCTATGCATTGACACTCCATAGAAAACCGTATTCATTGACTCTCCATAGAAAACCGTATTCATTGACTCTCCATAGAAAACCGTATTCATTGACTCTCCATAGAAAACCGTATTCATTGACTCTCCATAGAAAACCGTATTTATTGACTCTCCATTGAAAACCGTATGCCAAACGATGCATCCGGCTGCATCCGTTTTGCGTCTTGTACGGTTTTGTCCATTTTTTTCCCATACCCAAAACTGTAGCTTACCACGGTCTTTGGTCCGGGTGGAAAAACCGTATTAAAATCGTACACTTTTTTTTAAACATGCGAGTCAATGGGAACCGTACAGAACCGGATGTGCGTATGGTTCCATCCGGTTTGCACCACACAGTTTTTGACATTGCACCGTTTTTTTCTTGGAATCTCAATCAAAACAAGTGAAACTTTATTCATAATGGAGTGAAAAGTTAAAAACGTATAAGTTTTTTTTCTTTAAAAACGGATGCAACCGGACATAATTTTTAAAATCGTATACGATTTTTAACTGTATACGGGTTAAAATTTGTACACACGTTTTGAGGAATACGTTTTTCATGAAAAACCTGATACGGAACGGAAACTGTATTGCAAAAACGTGGTGTGAATGCACCTTTACATGCAGTTGCACTTTACTTAGTGAACACTAGGTGGGGCTGCTATATTAATTTGATGATCCCCCATCTAAATGCAGAGCAAAAAAAGCAAGCACAGCAGTCAGACACTTACCCCCTATCCTTGGTTAGGGGATAAATTGTCCTACAATGCAGTACCCCCCTTAAATATTTTTAACTGTATTGCGCATGTTTTGGTTTATTTAAGTCATGTGATTCCATGTCTAACCATATGCCGCTCTCATGACACTAACATGTCTATATGTTTCTGGTTCTTAGTATTATTGGTATCTGACCTGATTTGGAATTGATTGGTTGTGCAGCCAGGGTATTTGGGAATGGAGAATTTCTGCAGTTACATTTAGTTTGCTATAAAGGTTTAGCAATTCTCATACCATCTCCTTGTGCTCCATGTGTGGTACTGGCCTGTGCCCAGGTCTTTACCACGGCGGCGGCTGGTTGGGGGGGCTGAACAGAAAAGAAAGGAGAAATAATTATAATGGAAATGAAATGTAAGATTTTTAATTTTTTTTAAATTTTATAATACAACATTTAGAATAAGCGTTGAGGGCTGATGTACAGCTAGTCACTGCTGGAGTCCAATAAGGAGATTTTTGTTTGCTTACCGTAAAATCTCTTTCTCGGAGGATCCATTGGGGGGACACAGACAGTGGGTGTATCTTGCTGTCTCTAGGAGGTGTGACACTATGGTAATAAAAAAAGTCGGCTCCTCCCAGCAGGATATACCCGCCTTCAGGCTCTGAGCTAATCAGTTTAAGTTCCAGAGCAATAGGAGGAGACCAACAGATCAAAGAAAAACCCCAAACTGTCCGAGAACCAGAAGAAAAAAACATAACTGAACACACCCTCGGACAGAGAACCAAAGGAAAAACCCCAAAAGGGCGGGAGCTGTGTCCCCCAATGGATCCTCCGAGAAAGAGATTTTACGGTATGCAAACAAAAATCTCCTTTTCTCTATCGGCTCCATTGGGGGACACAGACCATGGGACGTACCAAAGCCGTTCCTTGGGTGGGCAGATAAGCAGTCAGGAAGACGGTCGATCCACTGCCGCCTGCAACACTTTACGCCCCAGACTAGCATCAGCCGATGCGAAAGTATGAACTCGGTAAAACCTCGAGAAAGTGTGCAAAGACGACCAGGTAGCCGCCTTGCAAATCTGCGAGGCCGAGGCTCTATTCTGGAGAGCCCAGGATGCCCCAACAGAACGGGTAGAATGAGCCACAACCTTGAAAGGAGGAATCTTCCCCTTACAGGGATAGGCTTCCAAAATGGCGGACCGAATCCACCGAGAAATGGTGGCCTTGGAAGCAGGTTGTCCCTTGCGATGACCTTCCGTAAGGACGAAAAAGGAATCACACTGCCGAAACGAAGAAGTGATGGAGAGATAAGACCGAACAGCCCGAACTACATCCAGCTTGTGTAGTAAAGCGCTCCTTAGGATGAGAAGGAGCAGGACAAAAGGACAGAAGGACAAGGTCCTCATTGAGATGAAAGGCCGAGACCACTTTAGGCAAAAAGGAAGGATCTGGCCGTTAAACAACCTTGTCCTGGTGGATCACCAGAAACGGAGAACGGCAGGAAAGAGCTGCCAATTCAGACACCCGCCGGATGACCACAAGAAACGCCACTTTCCAAGAAAGGAAGCGGAGAGACACCTCTCTAAGGGGCTCAAAGGGTGCACCCTGGAGGGCACTCAGAACCAAATTCAAGTCTCAAGGGGGAGAGGGTGACCGATGAGGAACAGCAAGCGCCACTCCTTGAAGGAAGGTCCGGACATGAGAATTAGAAGCCAGAGGCCCCTGGAAAAGAATAGCAAGGGCCGAAAACAGACCTTTAAAGGGAACTGAGAGACAACCTCAGTTCCAAACCCGACTGCAAAAAGGAGAGAAGACGGGGAACCGAGAAGGTTACAGGGGATAAGTCCTGAGCTTCACACCAATGAAAATAAGACCGCCTAGTACGGTGGTAAATTCTTGCGGAGGAGGGCTTACGAGCCCTGAGCATGGTGTGAATGACTTGGGAAGAGAACCCGCAGGCCTTCAAAACCGCGGTCTCAACCGCCACGCCGTCAAATGCAGCGACTGAAAATTGGGGTGGCAAAGAGGACCCTGAGAGAGCAGGTCCTGGCGGAGTGGAAGGTGCAGTGGAGCGTCGTCCAGGAGCCTGACTACATCGGCAAACCACGACCTTCGAGGCCAATCTGGAGCTACCAGAATGGCGGGGACACCCTCTGTTTTGAGCTTCCTCAGTACCTTGAGAAGGAGCGGAAGGGGAGGGAACAGATAGGGTAGGGAAAACCACGCCCAAGGAATCACTAGGGCGCCCATGGCCAGAGCCTGAGGGTCCCGGACTTGCTTTCCGCCCAGAGGAGAATCTTGGTCACCTCGGCCATGGCTGCCTAGCTGCGAGAGCCGCGTTGTCGTTTTATGTACGCCACGGCCGTGGCGTTGTCCGACTGGACGCGGACAGGATGGGACTGAAGCCGGGACTCCCAATGAAGAAGACAAAGAATAAATTGCCCGTAATTCCAATAGGTTTATCGGAAGAAGGGTCTCTCGGGGAGGCCAGAGTCCCTGAACCTTCCAATCCCTGACATGCCGCCCCAGCCCGACAGGCTGGCATCCGTTTCAACTACCTGCTTCGCCAGAGAAGGCGACCGGGGGACCTGGGATCGAAAAAAAAGCTATCCCCCCGGAAGGAAGGCGAATTCGATTCGGTAACCGTTGGACACCACGTCCCTGACCCAAGGTCCAGATGTCTCGAAAAAGTAAGAGACGACCTCCCACCCGAGAAAAAAGCCGCGGGTGGGGGCCTCACTTCATCCCGAAGTGGGTTTGCGGTTTCCTGATTTGGGAGCAAAACGGTTGGACCGGTTGGAGTCCGACTTCCAAGACGGGCGCGCCCAGAACGAGGGAGCCTTCTTGTCCCGCGAAGGCGCCTGCCCGGACCCTTTGCTGGAGCCAAAGGTCCGAAAGGAAAAGGACTTCCCTTGGGAAGTAGGGCGAGCCTTATTTTGAGGCAACAAGGAACTCTTACCACCCGTCGCCTCAGAGATAATCTCATCAAGGCGCTTGCCGAAAGGACGGCCACCCGTAAAAGGAAGCACAGTGAGAGACCTTTTGGAAGCACCATTCGCATTCCAAGCTTTAAGCCACATAGAGCGGCGGAGAGCCGCTAGGTGACCCACAGCAAAGGAAGGACAACGGGCTGACTGCCTGGAAGCTGCGCACAGGAAGTCCCCAGATTTAGAGCATTGGAGAGCCAGAACAGATAGATACTCTGGGGGGGGGGGGGGGGGGGGGGGATCCCGCTAAGATATCCTAATAGAGCTCTTGGAACCACTCCGACAGGGCCTTGCCCAGGTCGAGGCGAAGATGGGAAGAAGAGAAGAGCCAGCTGCTTCAGAGGCAAACTTCGCTAAGGATTCTACCTTCTTGTCCGTGGAATCCTTGAAGGCAGCGGCATCTGCCAGTGGCAGTGTAGTCGCCTTAGAGATCCGGGAGATTGGTGGATCCACAGTGGGAGGGAAAACCACCTAGGTGACAAAGTCCTTGTCAAATGGATAACGTTCTTGAATCGTCTTGATACCTGGGAACCTCTTGTCTGGATGTTTCCATGCAGATTCCAGAATGTCGACAAAGTCCGCGTGAGAGCTGAACTTCTGAGGTGCTGGCTTAGTACGATGAAAGGATACTCCTGGAGTGACATCCGAAGATCCTGGGTCCTCTAAGTGAAAGGTGTCTCTTGTGGCTGTCACCAATGAGTACACCGTTTCAACTGAGTCCGAGCGGTCCTCTGAGTCAGATGCCGGCTCGGAAGCCTCGTCCGCCAGTTCTCCAGGAGAATGTAAACGAGTAGAGGCAGCCCTGGAGGAGGGCGACCCTGACCGCATACGCGTGGCAGAGCGGCGACTCCGAGAACATCCTCCGGAGGAGCGACGTTTGTGCCCAGATGACGGGGGGGGGGGGGGGACCCACGAGGGGAACGCTCATTTCTATCTGAAGACTTAATGGAAGAGTCAGACGAGGCACCCCTAGTACGCTTGTGAGAGCGTGAAGTATGAGAAGACGAGGAGCGGGCCCTCTCAGAGGCCCTGCGCAAGTAAGACCCCCACAAGGCGGACACCACTTCCCGGGAGGCCTCAGCCACTGAACGGGAGACTTGGGTCAAGTCAGCCATATACTGGGTCAGGGAAGAAGCCCAGGCTGGTGGAGCGGCTGAAGCCACCGGAACCGGAAGGGCATCACGGGGTCTCGGGGAGCAGTGGAGCAGGCAGGGCAAGTGGGCTCAGTAGAGCCAGGCATCTTGGTATTACAGTGCTTACAGGCAAAATAAGTCACTGACGTTCCAGGATTCTGTTTAGAGGGAGGAACAGTTCTGGGTACTGACATATTGAGAAAAAAAAAGACAGGGACTTTCTCACCCTAGTCTGTGACCCCAGGCAGCTGCAGAGAGGAGAACTCGGCTCCGTGCAGCTAGAGTGCCAGCCAATAGGGAGAGAGGGGCGTGCCTGAAGCAGAGGCACTAACTAATTTGGCCCCTCCTAACTGAAATTGGCGCCCACGGCGCTGATTGGAGGCTACTGTGCGCCTCTGAAGAGCTCCGACCGCCTTGCGGGCGGAGCTATGGACTGCCGAGAAGAAGCTGTAATGGCGCCCGCTCCTTGTCCCAAACGCACATGTCAGCCGCATATGCGCTCGGGGAATAGAGCGGGTGGCCTGTATGCCGGCAGGGACTGCCGGAGAAAATTAAAGTAAGCCGGCGCTGGGAGCACCCGGCCCGTACCAGCGCCTCAGCTGTCAGCCGCATATAAGGCGATGCAGGAGAAGTGAAAATGAGCAAGTGCTGAGAGTGTCCGGCCCGAACCAGCGCCGCGGCTGTAGCCGCATTTAAGGCACTGCCGGAGAAGAGAGAGAGAAGTCGGCGCTGAGAGAGCACGGCTGGTACCAGCACCGCGGCTGACAGCCGCATATAAGGCGCTGCACACACATACAGTGAAGTGCCCAATAAATTACATGCCCCCTGAAATGCCACTGCTCCCCAGAATAAAAATCCAGCCCCTGTATAAGTTAGTCCCATAACCTGAAAGGTGGGCCAAAAACAGGGGGTCTCCAGAGGTTGCGAGTCCTTACCTAAGGAGTAAAGGGAGGAAAAGTACTTACCTCAGTCAGAAGAACTTACCTAATGGAGTCTTCAGTGAAGTCTTCAGTCAGCTTTAGTTACCTGCATCACGACTGGCTGCTATGCGCGAGTGAGACGAGCAGGGAAATAGGGGGACCCGGACCCATGAGGTACCAACCCAGGCGCTGACCGTTGGCGAGGGGGGGGGGGGGGGTGAACGGCGTATATACGCAATGTCTGTGCCCCCTTACTCGCAATGGGGAAACAGGGAACCGGAGTCCCTGAGTCCCCACCTGAAAACAGAAAAGAAAAAGGAATAAAAAACTAACACGTCCCTAACTAGGAAAACAAAAAATCAGAAGACCTGGTCTGGAAAATTCCAGACCATGTCCACCTCCTTCAGACACTAAGCTTAAACTGATTAGCTCAGAGCCTGAAGGCGGGTATATCCTGCTGGGAGGAGCCGACTTTTTTTTATTACCATAGTGTCACACCTCCTAGAGACAGCAGCATACACCCACGGTCCGTGTCCCCCAATGGAGCCGATAGAGAAAAGATGATTGTCAACAAATTCTTCATCAAGAAAATGTTACACAAAACCCTTTACAATGAAAGTATAAACTACAGGCTGAGCGGCAACCAATGAAGTCATGTAAGATCACGGCAGGAATAATAACATAATGACACATTTGTTCTGCAGATTATACAGGCCTGCACCTTGTTCTAGCTGTCAAACATGTATGAGCCATTTCTAGTAATTCAAAGGATCTTGCAGTTGGATTTCTCCTCTTTAAAAAAATTCCAAATCAGACAACCCTATTTTGCTTAAAAGGGGTACTCCGGCCCCAATACATCTTATCCCCTATCCCCTAGGGGATAAGATGTCTGATCGCGGGGGTACCGCCGCTAGGGAACCCCACAATTTAGCATGCAGCACCCACCTGTAAGCACTGCTGGAAGCTCTCAGTATTATGCCTCCCAACCACGTGGACAGGGAGTTGTGACAGGTGGGTGATGCATGCAAGATTGCGGGGGTCCCCAGCGATCAGACATCTTATGCCCTATCCTTTGGATAGGGGATAAGATGTCTTGGGGCCGGAGGGTTACGGAGGGTTATGCGTGCAATTGGGTAGGGGAGTCTGCGCAGTGCACTTTACGGTTAAAATGAGACATATATTTATGCTGTAGGTCTATACAATTACCCAATTTATATAGGTTTTGTGTTGTTATACTAGTTTTGGAAAAAAAAATTTTGGAGTGCTTAAAATGTCCTATTCTGATCCCTATAATTCTTATTTTTCCCTATACGAGGATGTACAACGTTTTATTTTTTGCACCGTGATCTGTAGTTTTTATTGGTACCAATTTTTTTTAGATGGGACTTTTTGATCACTTTTTTTCCTGGTATATGAAGGGGACAAAATTTAGCAATTTAGAAATTTTTTTTACGTGTTGAGGGAGGCGTAACTATATTTTAAACAATGTATAGCCTGGACTGCAGATGCCGATAGTCTATAGCATTTAAAGGGGGTTATCCAGGAATAGAAAAACGGAGCTACTTTCTTTCAAAAACAGCTCCATGTCTGTCTCCAGGGTTGTGCATGGTATTACAACTTGGCTCCATTCACTTCAATGGAACTGAGCTGCAGAACCACACCCAACCTGGAGACAGACGGGGAGAGGTTTTCGATAAAAAGTAGCTTTGTTTTTCTATTCCTGGATAACCCTTTTAATACCGGCTATCAACTGTTCGTAATAATACAGATGCAGACTGGATTCTTAATATGTATTCTGGATCATAGAAATTTAACATAATTAAAAGTTATTTTTTCAGAAAGGGCGTCTTAAATAGGAGTTGTAGTTTTGCAACAGCTGGGGAAGCACTGATCTAAAGAGATGCCAGCTAAGGATCTAATCTTCTCAGCAACATTTATGAAACTAACAGGTTGTTATTGTACTTTATGATCATGAAGTGCAAGCCCACTAGCCACGTCACGGCCACCTGTAAGGAGCGGGTCCCTAACATTCCTAGCATAAAATGGCACAGCACTGAGCGGCAGCCACCAATGCCACAACACCAGTGCCCACAGGGGGAACAGCCCACTGGCAGAGCCCCAATGCCACCCGAACCAGACCCTGGGCCGCACCTCCCCAAAGACAGGTGCTGCGCTGTACGGCGTCCATAGCTGCTGCGGCGTTGTGTCTGTGGGGAGGTGCAGCCCAGGGTCTGAATCGGGTGGCATTGGGGCTACTCTGCCAGTGGGCCGTTCCCCTGTGGGCGCCGCTCAGTGCTGTGCCATTTTATGCTAGGGATGTGAGGGACCTGCTACTTACAGGTGGCTGTGACGTGGCTAACGGGCTTACACTTCATGATTATAAAGTACAATAACGACCTGTTAGTTTATTAAATGTTGCTGAGAAGATTAGATCATTAGATCAATGTGCATGTTGTAGCTGTGCGACCATGTCTGTTTTTTTCTCTATTTGAACTTACACTAGTTTTTCCCAATCCCTAGAACCAACATTCAAAACTAGACGATAACTATGAAGATGGCAAACGTTATTGGTGTGTATGTATATGTATATATATATATATATATATATATATATATATATATATACACACACACACACACACACTGAAGGACACATTGGTTGTTTTACAATCCAAAGAGATAAGTGATGAGCAAATTCTGATTTCATCAAGTGATCTGCCATGTTACCTCTTGTGGAACTGGGGGACGCTTCGGCTGGATTGATGCAGGCGTCTGTGAAGCCGGCTGTGGCTGCGACTCCGGCTGCGCTGCTGGAGAGACATCGGTACTGAGGGTGAACGGAAAGAAAGCAAACAATGAAAAAAGGAGATTTTTTCTTTTGTACTCACCGTAAAATCTCTCTCTCTCTCTTAGCCTTCATTGGGGGACACCGATACTATTGGGTATATGCTCTTGCCACTAGGAGGCGCTGACACTAGGAAAAAAAGTTGGCTCCTCCCTGGCAGGATATACCCGCCCACTGGAACCAAGGTAATCAGTTTTGTCACCAAGCAGTAGGACAAGCCAGCAAAGAAATATGACCCTAGAAAAGAAACCTGGAGAGAAAAAAAACTCAACAGGAAAAGAGGATCCAGACCAAAAATGAAGAAATTGGTGGGTGCGGTGTCCCCGAATGAAGGCTACGAGCAAGAGATTTTACAGTGATTACAAAGAAGAAAAAAATCTCCTTTTCTTGGTCGCTCTTCATTGGGTGACACCAATTCTATTGGGAATAGAAAAGCATAATGCATAAGATCGATGACCGAAATTGAAAAGCTGCAGGCTCCAAAACCAAAGCACAAACAAAGGGAACCCAGTTGGGACTCATGATCTGGGTACATGAAGGTTACTCCAGAAGACTGTTGTGTCAGTGGGAAGGATGAACACACCCCTCCAGGGAGAATGCGTCAAGGAAGGAGAGCAATGGCAGGGCCCAAACAACAGACAGTGGCTAGACTGGCTGACGCTGAGCCCTTCGTGATTGCTTAAACTCCACCAACAGAAGAGAGTGCCATGACTGTATGAGCAGCCGGAGAGAACCAAGAAACAGGGGGAGAGCCAGGGTGCAATGGTGGGCCGTAAGCACACAGGCATAGCCGCTACAAAGCTCTTCTAAATGCTGTCAGCAAAAACAAGGGCCCAGCCAAGTACCCCACCAATGTAGGGGGAAAGAGGGAGATGACTCCATATCAGCAGTAGAAGCATTCAGCAAAACAGTCCCCCAGAGGAGGGGAAGACAAGGGTCATCGGCACTGTGGTGAGAGGAAACTCAGGTACTGACCGTGCTGAGCTTCCTGATCCCCGTACCTCCTGCAAAAGGAGATAGCCAAGTCCGAAAAGTACTGTAGGAACAGGGCACGAAGCCTTGCGGCAACGGGTCAAAGTACTGGGAGAACGCAGCAACCCTGGGAACCCTGCAGCAACAAAGCGAGGTAGGGAGGAACCATTTGTGTCCACAGAGGGATCTGAATCCTGGACACTGGTGCTGGGTACAGCGATTGCAAGTAAGAAGCACATGCAGTAACCTATAGCGTGTGGGAGGTACCCTTTGGGGTGAAACCCTGGTGCCTGAGAAAAAATAAAGGAGGGGACCGACAGTGCGTCAACAGAGCCAATCTGGTTGCTGACTGAGGCAGTAGAGCAGGCGACTGAGCCACCCTGCACCGGAATCCGGGAAAGATACCTGGAGGCATATGGGGGCTGTGGAACAGACTGTGTCGCCGTGTGCAACACCCGATTTTTTTTTTTTAACACACGGCTGATGACTGTGCCGATGACAGCGTCGGCTGGAGGAACCACTGACCCCTCAATGCCACACTGCAGGAGAGAAGGAGGGGGAGCTATGCAGACTCCACTATGCCATAATGACAGCCAGCTGGGGAGGGAAGAGACCTATAACCCCCAGTTCCTGCGCTGTAGGGGTGGGGGCGGAAGACGGAGTTATGCTCCGAGTCCCCAGTACAAGTGGTCGCTGGCATTTGTAAAAGCGACAGCTTCCCCATGACTGACGCACCCACTGCAGGCGAGTCTGTGGGCGCTGAAACAAGGCAGCTGCGACAGAGTGGGGAGTGAGTCCAGTCCGTGCTTAGCTGATCTCCAGTCCCGCGCAGAGCCCAGGAAGAAGGGGGGAGCTACATACCGCCATTATGGCTCCTGCCAGCAAAAAGTGCCGGAGGAGAACAGAACAGCCGGGGCGAAGAGGAGAAAAGTCTGTGGCCGCAGAAAGTGCAGGGAGCGGCAGCTAAAGTGTGTAGCTGACCTGAAGAGAAGTGGCCACCATAACTCCTGAGCTTTATACTGAGTCTACGGGCGGGGGGAGAATATAATAGATATAGTTTGACTCACCGATATTGGGACCTTAGCCCCCGAAATTGTTCCGTTGTGGACCGAGTCCACAGAGTAGCAGAGGAAAGAGAGACCCAGGGAGATAATTAAAGGAAAACTGTCAGATATTTTCTCCCGCACTTTCCACAGGCACTGATGGATAATGCGGGAGACGCTGATTCCAACGAGCCCTACCTTCCCTGGATCCGCCCGACCAATCGCCAGCAATTGTAGTTTTATTCTATGTGTATATCTTGCTGTAACTGGCACGGGCGGGGCTTCTGCAGCTAACTGGCACTGACGTCAGCGCCGCTTATGAATATTCATCCCCCCTCCCCCTAGCTCTCCCTCTCTTCACCGCTCCTAACTAGAGGGAGGCGGGATGAATATTCATAAGCGGCGCTGACGTCAGTGCCAGTTAGCTGCAAAAGCCCCGCCCGTGCCAGTTACAGGAAGATTTCCACATATAATAAAACTATGATTGCGGGAGAACGTCCGGGCGGATCAGGGCAAGGTAGGGCTCATTGGAATCAGCGTCTCCCGCACTACCCACCAGTACCTGTAAATATCTGACAGTTATCCTTTAACTCCTAAAGTCCCACCATAGTGCTGCCAGAGGTTCAGTAAGTGAATACCTACCTAGCTCTTGGCTATTCTCCCCTCCTGATGTCCTCAGCCAGCTAAAAGCCATGCTGCATCATGCCAGGCTGCCATAGCAAAGCGAGCAGGGGCAGTGGGGAACCCAGACCCAAGGTATAACCCCAGGCGCCGGCCTTTGGCGAGAAGGGGTAAATAGTACATATTCTATGCACCGTGCCCCTTTGTCGCATGTGGGAGAGCAGTTAGCGCCATGCTCCTGTCGCCCAATCTAGAAAAAAAAAAAGAACCTAACTAAACGTACTTAACTAGAAAATAATAGAACAAGAGAACAGGTCTCGGGAGCTCCCAGACCTGTGTCTGCCTCCTGGTAACACTAGATAAAACTGATTACCTCACTTCCTGTGGGCGGGTCTATCCTGCCAGGGAGGAGCAGACTTTTTTTTCCTAGTGTCAGCGCCTCCTAGTGGCCAGAGCATATACCCATCAGTAAGAAGAGCGATCGAGAAAGGAAGAAAACTGGTTTAAAGCAGAAAAAAGCTTCACTGCAACTAAAGCTACAAAATGTAGAAAAAAGTACTATGGATTCCACATCAAATTAAAACCCAATAGACTTCAATGGGATTCCGCACAACCATCCACACTTCAGAATTTCAGCATCTGGATTCCACACAAGTCAGAAACCACACAAATAAATGCGGACGTGGAATTGGTGCTGATGTGCGCAAATCCTGCCATGTAAATGTAGCCTAACAATTGCTAATTTAAAGGGGTACTCCATCGCTCCAGGTTCTGAACATTTTGTTCAGAATGCTCGGAGCCTGAGGCATCATGGTCATGCCCCCTCCATTCATGTCTATAGGACACGCCCACTCCCATAAAAATGAATGGAGGGGGTGTGGCATGTCGGCACAAAGGGGTGTGGCCATGATGTTACAACCACTGCCCCAGAAGCCTGGCATTTGTTCAGAAGACTCGGTGCTGCAGGAGATTGCGGTGGGGGCCCAGCAGCGGGACCCCCGCGATCAGACGTCTTATCCCCTAACCTTTGGGGATAAGCGGAGTACCCCTTTAAGGGAGTCCCCTATTTAGTAACACCACTGTCCATTTGCCAGTTAGGGTGCCCCACTGTGCTGTACTGGGTGCAATATAACATTACATCAGCTGGCAAAAGATTAAGTGATAATAAACGCCAACATACCGATACCTCAGACACCCTATCTTACAGTTTTCTCTGTATTCTCCTGTAAGTCCATCCCGTCACTCAAAATTCACATTTCAAAGTCCCAACCTTCACTACATTAATGTCACAGCTGCTTCCTCACCTCTTTGGCTCGGGTGTATCCTGCTTGCTTGCCCATCCTGATCCGTCTTTGGGAACTAGTGAGACGTTTGGGTCATTCCCTTTGTTTTCTGCTTTCAGGCTTGGAAGGTTGGCTGGGGGGGGCATACGCCTGGCAATAGCAACTTTACCGAGACTTTGCAGGCCATGGCGGGTTGTGACTGGAGAAGAAGAAACAAAAAACAATAAGCTCCTGACCAAATCCTCGTTCTGTTCAGCACAAATTGGCAAGTTGTAAAGATACATGGCAAGACAAAGGTTACATGTACCACATCACAATCGTAGGCTACAGCACCTCATTATAGCAACATAGCTACATGTACCACATCACAGCTGTAAGCCATTACATCCCTCAGTATAGAGACAATACTACATGTACCACATCACAGCTGTAAGCCATTACATCCCTCAGTATAGAGACACTACTACATGTACCACATCACAGCTGTAAGCCATTACATCCCTCAGTATAGAGACACTACTACATGTACCACATCACAGCTGTAAGCCATTACATCCCTCAGTATAGAGACAATACTACATGTACCACATCACAGCTGTAAGCCATTACATCCCTCAGTATAGAGACACTACTACATGTACCACATCACAGCTGTAAGCCATTACATCCCTCAGTATAGAGACACTACTACATGTACCACATCACAGCTGTAAGCCATTACATCCCTCAGTATAGAGACACTACTACATGTACCACATCACAGCTGTAAGCCATTACATCCCTCAGTATAGAGACACTACTACATGTACCACATCACAGCTGTAAGCCATTACATCCCTCAGTATAGAGACACTTCTACATGTACCACATCACAGCTGTAAGCCATTACATCCCTCAGTATATAGACACTACTACATGTACCACATCACAGCTGTAAGCCATTACATCCCTCAGTATAGAGACACTTCTACATGTACCACATCACAGCTGTAAGCCATTACATCCCTCAGTATAAGGACACTACTACATGTACCACATCACAGCTGTAAGCCATTACATCCCTCAGTATATAGACACTAGTACATGTACCACATCACAGCTGTAAGCCATTACATCCCTCAGTATATAGACACTACTACATGTACCACATCACAGCTGTAAGCCATTACATCCCTCAGTATAAGGACACTACTACATGTACCACATCACAGCTGTAAGCCATTACATCCCTCAGTATATAGACACTACTACATGTACCACATCACAGCTGTAAGCCATTACATCCCTCAGTATAGAGACACTACTACATGTACCACATCACAGCTGTAAGCCATTACATCCCTCAGTATAGAGACACTACTACATGTACCACATCACAGCTGTAAGCCATTACATCCCTCAGTATAGGGACACTACTACATGTACCACATCACAGCTGTAAGCCATTACATCCCTCAGTATAGAGACACTACTACATGTACCACATCATAGCTGTAAGCCATTACATCCCTCAGTATAACGACACTACTACATGTACCACATCACAGCTGTAAGCCATTACATCCCTCAGAATAAGGACACTACTACATGTACCACATCACAGCTGTAAGCCATTACATCCCCCAGTATAAGGACACTACTACATGTACCACATCACAGCTGTAAGCCATTACATCCCTCACTATAGAGACACTACTACATGTACCACATCACAGCTGTAAGCCATTACATCCCTCAGTATAGAGACACTACTACATGTACCACATCACAGCTGTAAGCCATTACATCCCTCAGTATAGAGACACTACTACATATACCACATCACTGTAAGCCATTACATCCCTCAGTATAGAGACACTACTACATGTACCACATCACAGCTGTAAGCCATTACATCCCTCAGTATAAGGACACTACTACATGTACCACATCACAGCTGTAAGCCATTACTTCCCTCAGTATAGAGTAGGGGTGTGAATGGCCAAGAATTTGGCGATTCGATTCGAATCGCGATACCAGTGTGGCGATTCGATATATCCCGATATATCGCGATACCGTCTAGGTGACGATACATCGCGATATATCCCGATACATCGCCCACCTGGGAGCATTCATAGATCCCAATAGACGCCGCTGTCAGCTTTGACAGCGGCGATCTAGTACTCCGGTGCTCACTTTTCTCATGTTATCCCGTCCGGGCTGCAAAATAAAAGAAAACGCACTTTATCTTACCTGCAAACGAGCCCCCGGAGCTCCGGTACAGGTGTTCGGTCCCCGGGCTGTATTCTTCTTACTTCCTGTTAGGCTGAAGCTCCATGTGATGTGCCGGGCTAACAGGAAGTAAGAAGAATACAGCACGGGGAGCGAACACCTGTACCGGAGCTCCGGGGGCTCGTTGGCAGGTAAGAGAAAGTGCGTTTTCTTTTATTTTGCAGCCCGGACGGGATAACATGAGAAAAGTGTGCACCGGAGTACTCCTTTAATAGCCAGCCGCGGCGATCGCCGCATGCTGGCTATTAGCGGCGGCCCCCGGCTACTAAAATAAGCCGGGGGTCGCATAGTACGAAGTGGGCACGAGTCGGAGCCCGCTCCATACACCCAGAGCGGCGCCGTGTCAGATCCGGCCTGTCCGGCTCCACAAAAGTGGAACTTTTATCTCCTGATGCCCAGGACACGCTGTTCCGGGCGTCAGGAGATAAAAATTCCACATCCCTAAAAGAATCGATTCAAGAATTTTTGGAATCGATTCAGTATCGGCAAATGAAAAAAATCGCGATTATCGCAAGTATCGATTTTTTCTTACATCCCTAGTATAGAGACACTACTACATGTACCACATCACAGCTGTAAGACATTACATCCCTCAGTATAGCGACACTGCTACATGTACCACATCACAGCTGTAAGACATTACATCCCTCAGTATAGCAACACTGCTACATGTACCACATCACAGCTGTAAGCCATTACATCCCTCAGTATAGAGACACTACTACATGTACCACATCACAGCTGTAAGCCAATACATCCCTCAGTATAGAGAGACTACTACATGTACCACATCACAGCTGTAAGCCATTACATCCCTCAGTATAGAGACACTACTACATGTACCACATCACAGCTGTAAGCCATTACATCCCTCAGTATAGAGACACTACTACATGTACCACATCACTGTAAGCCATTACATCCCTCAGTATAAGGACACTACTACATGTACCACATCACAGCTGTAAGCCATTACATCCCTCACTATAGAGACACTACTACATGTACCACATCACAGCTGTAAGCCATTACATCCCTCAGTATAGAGACACTACTACATGTACCACATCACAGCTGTAAGCCATTACATCCCTCAGTATAGAGACACTACTACATGTACCACATCACTGTAAGCCATTACATCCCTCAGTATAAGGACACTACTACATGTACCACATCACAGCTGTAAGCCATTACATCCCTCACTATAGAGACACTACTACATGTACCACATCACAGCTGTAAGCCATTACATCCCTCAGTATAGAGACACTACTACATGTACCACATCACAGCTGTAAGCCATTACATCCCTCAGTATAGAGACACTGCTACATGTACCACATCACTGTAAGCCACTACATCCCCCAGTATAGAGACACTACTACATGTACCACATCACAGCTGTAAGCCATTACATCCCTCAGTATAGAGACACTGCTACATGTACCATATCACAGCTGTAAGCCATTACATCCCTCAGTATAGAGACACTGCTACATGTACCATATCACAGCTGTAAGCCATTACATCCCTCAGTATAGGGACACTACTACATGTACCACATCACAGCTGTAAGCCATTACATCCCTCAGTATAGAGACACTACTACATGTACCACATCACTGTAAGCCACTACATCCCCCAGTATAGAGACACTACTACATGTACCACATCACAGCTGTAAGCCATTACATCCCTCAGTATAAGGACACTACTACATGTACCACATCACAGCTGTAAGCCATTACATCCCTCAGTATAGAGACACTACTACATGTACCACATCACAGCTGTAAGCCATTACATCCCTCAGTATAGAGACACCACTACATGTACCACATAACTGTAAGCCATTACATCCCTCAGTATAGAGACACTACTACATGTACCACATCACAGTTGTAAGCCATTACATCCCTCAGTATAGAGACACTACTACATGTACCACATCACAGCTGTAAGCCATTACATCCCTCAGTATAGAGACACTGCTACATGTACCACATCACAGCTGTAAGCCATTCCATCCCTCAATATAGAGACACTACTACATGTACCACATCACTGTAAGCCATTACATCCCTCAGTATAGAGACACTACTACATGTACCACATCACAGCTGTAAGCCATTACATCCCTCAGTATAGAGACACTACTACATGTACCACATCACAGCTGTAAGCCATTACATCCCTCAGTATAAGGACACTACTACATGTACCACATCACAGCTGTAAGCCATTACATCCCTCAGTATAGAGACACTACTACATGTACCACATCACAGCTGTAAGCCATTACATCCCTCAGTATAGACACTGCTACATGTATCACATCACAGCTGTAAGCCATTACATCCCTCAGTATAGAGACACTACTACATGTACCACATCACAGCTGTAAGCCATTACATCCCTCAGTATAGAGACACCACTACATGTACCACATAACTGTAAGCCATTACATCCCTCAGTATAGAGACACTACTACATGTACCACATCACAGCTGTAAGCCATTACATCCCTCAGTATAGAGACACTGCTACATGTACCACATCACAGCTGTAAGCCATTCCATCCCTCAATATAGAGACACTACTACATGTACCACATCACAGCTGTAAGCCATTACATCCCTCAGTATAGACACCACTACATGTACCACATCACAGCTGTAAGCCATTACATCCCTCAGTATAGAGACACTACTACATGTACCACATCACAGCTGTAAGCCATTACATCCCTCAGTATAGAGACACTACTACATGTACCACATCACAGCTGTAAGCCATTACATCCCCCAGTATAAGGACACTATAACATGTACCACATCACAGCTGTAACCATTACATCCCTCAGTATAAGGACACTACTACATGTACCACAACACAGCTGTAAGCCATTACATCCCTCAGTATAAGGACACTACTACATGTACCACATCACAGCTGTAAGCCATTACATCCCCCAGTATAAGGACACTACTACATGTACCACATCACAGCTGTAAGCCAATACATCCCTCAGTATAGAGACACTACTACATGTACCACATCACAGCTGTAAGCCATTACATCCCTCAGTATAGAGACACTACTACATGTACCACATCACTGTAAGCCATTACATCCCTCAGTATAGAGTAGGGGTGTGAATCGCCAAGAATTTGGCGATTCGATTCGAATCGCGATACCAGTGTGGCGATTCGATATATCGCGATATATCGCGATACCGTCTAGGTGACGATACATCGCGATATATCGCCCACCTGGGAGCATTCATAGATCCCAATAGACGCCGCTGTCAGCTTTGACAGCGGCGATCTAGTACTCCGGTGCACACTTTTCTCATGTTATCCCGTCCGGGCTGCAAAATAAAAGAAAACGCACTTTATCTTACCTGCCAACGAGCCCGCGGAGCTCCGGTACAGGTGTTCGGTCCCCGGGCTGCATTCTTCTTACTTCCTGTTAGGCTGAAGCTCCATGTGATGTGCCGGGCTAACAGGAAGTAAGAAGAATACAGCACGGGGAGCGAACACCTGTACCGGAGCTCCGGGGGCTCGTTGGCAGGTAAGAGAAAGTGCGTTTTCTTTTATTTTGCAGCCCGGACGGGATAACATGAGAAAAGTGTGCACCGGAGTACTCCTTTAATAGCCAGCCGCGGCGATCGCCGCATGCTGGCTATTAGCGGCGGCCCCCGGCTACTAAAATAAGCCGGGGGTCGCATAGTACGAAGTGGGCACGAGTCGGAGCCCGCTACATACACCCAGAGCGGCGCCGTGTCAGATCCGGCCTGTCCGGCTCCACAAAAGTGGAACTTTTATCTCCTGATGCCCAGGACATGCTGTTCCGGGCGTCAGGAGATAAAAATTCCACATCCCTAAAAGAATCGATTCAAGAATTTTTTGAATCGATTCAAGAATTTTTTGAATCGATTCAGTATCGGCAAATGAAAAAAATCGCGATTATCGCAAGTATCGATTTTTTCTTACATCCCTAGTATAGAGACACAACTACATGTACCACATCACAGCTGTAAGCCATTACATCCCTCAGTATAAGGACACTACTACATGTACCACATCACAGCTGTAAGCCATTACATCCCTCAGTATAAGGACACTACTACATGTACCACATCACAGCTGTAAGCCATTACATCCCTCAGTATAAGGACACTACTACATGTACCACATCACAGCTGTAAGACATTACATCCCTCAGTATAGAGACACTACTACATGTACCACATCACTGTAAGCCATTACATCCCTCAGTATAAGGACACTACTACATGTACCACATCACAGCTGTAAGCCATTACATCCCTCAGTATAGAGACACTACTACATGTACCACATCACTGTAAGCCATTACATCCCTCAGTATAAGGACACTACTACATGTACCACATCACAGCTGTAAGCCATTACATCCCTCAGTATAGAGACACTACTACATGTACCACATCACAGCTGTAAGCCATTACATCCCTCAGTATAAGGACACTACTACATGTACCACATCACAGCTGTAAGACATTACATCCCTCAGTATAGAGACACTACTACATGTACCACATCACTGTAAGCCATTACATCCCTCAGTATAAGGACACTACTACATGTACCACATCACAGCTGTAAGCCATTACATCCCTCACTATAGAGACACTACTACATGTACCACATCACAGCTGTAAGCCATTACATCCCTCAGTATAGAGACACTACTACATGTACCACATCACAGCTGTAAGCCATTACATCCCTCAGTATAGAGACACTGCTACATGTACCATATCACAGCTGTAAGCCATTACATCCCTCAGTATAGAGACACAGCTACATGTACCATATCACAGCTGTAAGCCATTACATCCCTCAGTATAGAGACACTACTACATGTACCACATCACTGTAAGCCACTACATCACCCAGTATAGAGACACTACTACATGTACCACATCACAGCTGTAAGCCATTACATCCCTCAGTATAGAGACACTGCTACATGTACCATATCACAGCTGTAAGCCATTACATCCCTCAGTATAGAGACACTACTACATGTACCACATCACAGCTGTAAGCCATTACATCCCTCAGTATAGAGACACTGCTACATGTACCACATCACAGCTGTAAGCCATTACATCCCTCAGTATAGACACTGCTACATGTATCACATCACAGCTGTAAGCCATTACATCCCTCAGTATAGACACTGCTACATGTATCACATCACAGCTGTAAGCCATTACATCCCTCAGTATAGACACTGCTACATGTATCACATCACAGCTGTAAGCCATTACATCCTCAGTATAGAGACACTACTACATGTACCACATCACAGCTGTAAGCCATTACATCCCTCAGTATAGAGACACCACTACATGTACCACATAACTGTAAGCCATTACATCCCTCACTATAGAGACACTACTACATGTACCACATCACAGCTGTAAGCCATTACATCCCTCAGTATAGAGACACTACTACATGTACCACATCACAGCTGTAAGCCATTACATCCCTCAGTATAGAGACACTGCTAAATGTACCATATCCCAGCTGTAAGCCATTACATCCCTCAGTATAGAGACACTGCTACATGTACCACATCACAGCTGTAAGCCATTACATCCCTCAGTATAGACACTGCTACATGTATCACATCACAGCTGTAAGCCATTACATCCCTCAGTATAGAGACACTGCTACATGTACCACATCACAGCTGTAAGCCATTACATCCCCCAGTATAGAGACACTGCTACATGTACCACATCACAGCTGTAAGCCATTACATCCCTCAGTATAGAGACACTGCTACATGTACGACATCACAGCTGTAAGCCATTACATCCCTCAGTATAGAGACACTACTACATGTACCACATCACTGTAAGCCATTACATCCCTCAGTATAAGGACACTACTACATGTACCACATCACAGCTGTAAGCCATTACATCCCTCAGTATAGAGACAATACTACATGTACCACATCAATGTAAGCCATTACATCCCTCAGTATAAGGACACTACTACATGTACCACATCACAGCTGTAAGCCATTACATCCCTCAGTATAGAGACACTACTACATGTACCACACCACTGTAAGCCATTACATCCCTCATTATAAGGACACTACTACATGTACCACATCACAGCTGTAAGCCATTACATCTCTCAGTATAGAGACACTACTACATGTACCACATCACTGTAAGCCATTACATCCCTCAGTATAGAGACACTGCTACATGTACCACATCACAGCTGTAAGCCATTACATCCCTCAGTATAGAGACACTACTACATGTACCACATCACAGCTGTAAGCCATTACATCCCTCAGTATAAGGACACTACTACATGTACCTCATCACAGCTGTAAGCCATTACATCCCTCAGTATAGAGACACTACTACATGTACCACATCACAGCTGTAAGCCATTACATCTCTCAGTATAGAGACACTACTACATGTACCACATCACTGTAAGCCATTACATCCCTCAGTATAGAGACACTGCTACATGTACCACATCACAGCTGTAAGCCATTACATCCCTCAGTATAGAGATACTGCTACATGTACCACATCACAGCTGTAAGCCATTACATCCCTCAGTATAGAGACACTACTACATGTACCACATCACAGCTGTAAGCCATTACATCCCTCAGTATAGAGACACTGCTACATGTACCACATCAAAGCTGTAACCATTACATCCCTCAGTATAGAGACACTATTACATGTACCACATCACAGCTGTAAGCCATTACATCCCTCAGTATAAGGACACTACTACATGTACCACATCACAGCTGTAAGCCATTACATCCCTCAGTATAGAGACACTACTACATGTACCACATCACAGCTGTAAGCCATTACATCCCTCAGTATAGAGACACTGCTACATGTACCACATCACAGCTGTAAGCCATTACATCCCTCAGTATAAGGACACTACTACATGTACCACATCACAGCTGTAAGCCATTTCATCCCTCAGTATAGAGACACTACTACATGTACCACATCACAGCTGTAAGCCATTACATCCCTCAGTATAAGGACACTACTACATGTACCACATCACAGCTGTAAGCCATTACATCCCTCAGTATAAGGACACTACTACATGTACCACATCACAGCTGTAAGCCATTACATCCCTCAGTATAAGGACACTACTACATGTACCACATCAAAGCTGTAACCATTACATCCCTCAGTATAGAGACACTATTACATGTACCACATCACAGCTGTAAGCCATTACATCCCTCAGTATAAGGACACTACTACATGTACCACATCACAGCTGTAAGCCATTACATCCCTCAGTATAGAGACACTACTACATGTACCACATCACAGCTGTAAGCCATTACATCCCTCAGTATAGAGACACTGCTACATGTACCACATCACAGCTGTAAGCCATTACATCCCTCAGTATAAGGACACTACTACATGTACCACATCACAGCTGTAAGCCATTTCATCCCTCAGTATAGAGACACTACTACATGTACCACATCACAGCTGTAAGCCATTACATCCCTCAGTATAAGGACACTACTACATGTACCACATCACAGCTGTAAGCCATTACATCCCTCAGTATAAGGACACTACTACATGTACCACATCACAGCTGTAAGCCATTACATCCCTCAGTATAAGGACACTACTACATGTACCACATCACAGCTGTAAGCCATTACATCCCTCAGTATAGGGACACTGCTACATGTACCACATCACAGCTGTAAGCCATTACATCCCTCAGTATAGAGACACTACTACATGTACCACATCACAGCTGCAAGCCATTACATCCCTCAGTATAAGGACACTACTACATGTACCACATCACAGCTGTAAGCCATTACATCTCTCAGTATAGAGACACTGCTACATGTACCACATCACAGCTGTAAGCCATTACATCCCTCAGTATAGAGACACTACTACATGTACCACATCACAGCTGTAAGCCATTACATCCCTCAGTATAGAGACACTACTACATGTACCACATCACAGCTGTAAGCCATTACATCCCTCAGTATAAGGACACTACTACATGTACCACATCACAGCTGTAAGCCATTACATCCCCCAGTATAAGGACACTACTACATGTACCACAGCTGTAAGCCATTACATCCCTCAGTATAGAGACACTACTACATGTACCACATCACAGCTGTAAGCCATTACTTCCCTCAGTATAGAGATACTGCTACATGTACCACATCACAGCTGTAAGCCATTACATCCCTCAGTATAGAGACACTACTACATGTACCACATTACAGCTGTAAGCCATTACATCCCTCAGTATAGAGACACTACTACATGTACCACATCACAGCTGTAAGACATTACATCCCCCAGTATAGAGACACTACTACATGTACCACATCACAGCTGTAAGCAATTACATCCCTCAGTATAAGGACACTGCTACATGTACCACATCACAGCTGTAAGCCATTACATCCCTCAGTATAGAGACACTGCTACATGTACCACATCACAGCTGTAAGCCATTACATCCCTCAGTATAGAGACACTACTACATGTACCACATCACAGCTGTAAGCCATTACATCCCTCAGTATAAGGACACTACTACATGTACCACATCAAAGCTGTAAGCCATTACATTCCTCAGTATAAGGACACTACTACATGTACCACATCACAGCTGTAAGCCATTACATCCCCCAGTATAAGGACACTACAACATGTACCACATCACAGCTGTAAGCCATTACATCCCTCAGTATAGAGACACTACTACATGTACCACATCACAGCTGTAAGCCATTACATCCCTCAGTATAAGGACACTACTACATATACCACATCACAGCTGTAAGCCATTACATCCCTCAGTATAGAGACACTACTACATGTACCACATAACAGCTGTAAGCCATTACATCCCTCAGTATAAGGACACTACTACATATACCACATCACAGCTGTAAGCCATTACATCCCTCAGTAAAGAGACACTACTACATGTACCACATCACAGCTGTAAGCCATTACATCCCTCAGTATAAGGACACTACTACATGTACCACATCACTGCTGTAAGCCATTACATCCCTCAGTATAGGGGACACTGCTACATGTACCACATCACAGCTGTAAGCCATTACATCCCCCAGTATAGAGACACTACTACATGTACCACATCACAGCTGTAAGCCATTACATCCCTCAGTATAGAGACACTACTACATGTACCACATCACAGCTGTAAGCCATTACATCCCTCAGTATAGAGACACTACTACATGTACCACATCACAGCTGTAAGACATTACATCCCCCAGTATAGAGACACTACTACATGTACCACATCACAGCTGTAAGCCATTACATCCCTCAGTATAAGGACACTGCTACATGTACCACATCACAGCTGTAAGCCATTACATCCCTCAGTATAGAGACACTGCTACATGTACCACATCACAGCTGTAAGCCATTACATCCCTCAGTATAGAGACACTACTACATGTACCACATCACAGCTGTAAGCCATTACATCCCTCAGTATAAGGACACTACTACATGTACCACATCACAGCTGTAAGCCATTACATCCCCCAGTATAAGGACACTACAACATGTACCACATCACAGCTGTAAGCCATTACATCCCTCAGTATAGAGACACTACTACATGTACCACATCACAGCTGTAAGCCATTACATCCCTCAGTATAAGGACACTACTACATATACCACATCACAGCTGTAAGCCATTACATCCCTCAGTATAGAGACACTACTACATGTACCACATCACAGCTGTAAGCCATTACATCCCTCAGTATAGAGACAATACTACATGTACCACATCACAGCTGTAAGCCATTACTTCCCTCAGTGTAGAGATACTGCTACATGTACCACATCACAGCTGTAAGCCATTACATCCCTCAGTATAGAGACACTACTACATGTACCACATCCCAGCTGTAAGCCATTACATCCCTCAGTATAGAGACACTACTACATGTACCACATCACAGCTGTAAGACATTACATCCCCCAGTATAGAGACACTACTACATGTACCACATCACAGCTGTAAGCCATTACATCCCTCAGTATAAGGACACTGCTACATGTACCACATCACAGCTGTAAGCCATTACATCCCTCAGTATAGAGACACTGCTACATGCACCACATCACAGCTGTAAGCCATTACATCCCTCAGTATAGAGACACTACTACATGTACCACATCACAGCTGTAAGCCATTACATCCCTCAGTATAAGGACACTACTACATGTACCACATCACAGCTGTAAGCCATTACATCCCCCAGTATAAGGACACTACAACATGTACCACATCACAGCTGTAAGCCATTACATCCCTCAGTATAGAGACACTACTACATGTACCACATCACAGCTGTAAGCCATTACATCCCTCAGTATAAGGACACTACTACATGTACCACATCACAGCTGTAAGCCATTACATCCCTCAGTATAGAGACACTACTACATGTACCACATCACAGCTGTAAGCCATTACATCCCCCAGTATAGAGACACTACTACATGTACCACATCACTGCTGTAAGCCATTACATCCCTCAGTATAGGGGACACTGCTACATGTACCACATCACAGCTGTAAGCCATTACATCCCCCAGTATAGAGACACTACTACATGTACCACATCACAGCTGTAAGCCATTACATCCCTCAGTATAGAGACACTACTACATGTACCACATCACAGCTGTAAGCCATTACATCCCTCAGTATAGAGACAATACTACATGTACCACATCACAGCTGTAAGCCATTAAATCCCTCAGTATAGAGACACTACTACATGTACCACATCACAGCTGTAAGCCATTACATCCCTCAGTATAAGGACACTGCTACATGTACCAAATCACAGCTGTAAGCCATTACATCCCTCAGTATAAGGACACTACTACATGTACCACATCACAGCTGTAAGCCATTACATCCCTCAGTATAAGGACACTACTACATGAACCACATCACAGCTGTAAGCCATTACATCCCCCAGTATAGAGACACTACTACATGTACTACATCACAGCTGTAAGCCATTACATCCCTCAGTATAAGGACACTACTACATGTACCACATCACAGCTGTAAGCCATTACATCCCTCAGTATAGAGACACTACTACATGTACCACATCACAGCTGTAAGCCATTACATCCCCCAGTATAGAGACACTACTACATGTACCACATCACTGCTGTAAGCCATTACATCCCTCAGTATAGGGGACACTGCTACATGTACCACATCACAGCTGTAAGCCATTACATCCCCCAGTATAGAGACACTACTACATGTACCACATCACAGCTGTAAGCCATTACATCCCTCAGTATAAGGACACTACTACATGTACCACATCACAGCTGTAAGCCATTACATCCCTCAGTATAAGGACACTACTACATGTACCACATCACAGCTGTAAGCCATTACATCCCTCAGTATAAGGACACTACTACATGTACCACATCACAGCTGTAAGCCATTACATCCCTCAGTATAGAGACACTACTACATGTACCACATCACAGCTGTAAGCCATTACATCCCTCAGTATGGAGACACTGCTACATGTACCACATCACAGCTGTAAGCCATAACATCCCTAAGTATAGAGACACTGCTACATGTACCACATCACAGATGTAAGCCATTACATCCCCCAGTATAGAGACACTACTACATGTACCACATCACTGCAAGCCATTACATCCCTCAGTATAAGGACACTGCTACATGTACCACATCACAGCTGTAAGCCATTACATCCCTCAGTATAGAGACACTACTACATGTACCACATCACAGCTGTAAGCCATTACATCCCTCAGTATAGAGACACTACTACATGTACCACATCACTGTAAGCCATTACATCACTCAGTATAGAGACACTACTACATGTACCACATCACTGTAAGCCATTACATCCCTGAGTATAAGGACACTACTACATATGTACCACATCACAGCTGTAAGCCATTACATCCCTCAGTATAAGGACACTACTACATGTACCACATCACAGCTGTAAGCCATTACATCCCTCAGTATAAGGACACTACTACATGTACCACATCACAGCTGTAAGCCATTACATCCCTCAGTATAAGGACACTACTACATGTACCACATCACAGCTGTAAGCCATTACATCCCTCAGTATAGAGACACTGCTACATGTACCACATCACAGATGTAAGCCATTACATCCCCCAGTATAGAGACACTACTACATGTACCACATCACTGCAAGCCATTACATCCCTCAGTATAAGGACACTGCTACATGTACCACATCACAGCTGTAAGCCATTACATCCCTCAGTATAGAGACACTACTACATGTACCACATCACTGTTAGCCATTACATCACTCAGTATAGAGACACTACTACATGTACCACATCACTGTAAGCCATTACATCCCTCAGTATAAGGACACTACTACATATGTACCACATCACAGCTGTAAGCCATTACATCCCTCAGTATAAGGACACTACTACATGTACCACATCACAGCTGTAAGCCATTACATCCCTCAGTATAGAGACACTACTAAATGTACCACATCACTGTAAGCCATTACATCCCTCAGTATAATTACACTACTACATGTACCATATCACAGCTGTAAGCCATTACATCCCTCAGTATAGGGACACTACTACATGTACCACATCACAGCTGTAAGCCATTACATCCCTCAGTATAAGGACACTACTACATGTACCACATCACAGCTGTAAGCCATTACATCCCTCAGTATAAGGACACTACTACATGTACCACATCACAGCTGTAAGCCATTACATCCCTCAGTATAGAGACACTGCTACATGTACCACATCACAGCTGTAAGCCATTACATCCCTCAGTATAGAGACACTGCTACATGTACCACATCACAGATGTAAGCCATTACATCCCCCAGTATAGAGACACTACTACATGTACCACATCACTGCAAGCCATTACATCCCTCAGTATAAGGACACTGCTACATGTACCACATCACAGCTGTAAGCCATTACATCCCTCAGTATAGAGACACTACTACATGTACCACATCACAGCTGTAAGCCATTACATCCCTCAGTATAGAGACACTACTACATGTACCACATCACTGTAAGCCATTACATCACTCAGTATAGAGACACTACTACATGTACCACATCACTGTAAGCCATTACATCCCTGAGTATAAGGACACTACTACATATGTACCACATCACAGCTGTAAGCCATTACATCCCTCAGTATAAGGACACTACTACATGTACCACATCACAGCTGTAAGCCATTACATCCCTCAGTATAAGGACACTACTACATGTACCACATCACAGCTGTAAGCCATTACATCCCTCAGTATAAGGACACTACTACATGTACCACATCACAGCTGTAAGCCATTACATCCCTCAGTATAGAGACACTGCTACATGTACCACATCACAGATGTAAGCCATTACATCCCCCAGTATAGAGACACTACTACATGTACCACATCACTGCAAGCCATTACATCCCTCAGTATAAGGACACTGCTACATGTACCACATCACAGCTGTAAGCCATTACATCCCTCAGTATAGAGACACTACTACATGTACCACATCACTGTTAGCCATTACATCACTCAGTATAGAGACACTACTACATGTACCACATCACTGTAAGCCATTACATCCCTCAGTATAAGGACACTACTACATATGTACCACATCACAGCTGTAAGCCATTACATCCCTCAGTATAAGGACACTACTACATGTACCACATCACAGCTGTAAGCCATTACATCCCTCAGTATAGAGACACTACTAAATGTACCACATCACTGTAAGCCATTACATCCCTCAGTATAATTACACTACTACATGTACCATATCACAGCTGTAAGCCATTACATCCCTCAGTATAGGGACACTACTACATGTACCACATCACAGCTGTAAGCCATTACATCCCTCAGTATAAGGACACTACTACATGTACCACATCACAGCTGTAAGCCATTACATCCCTCAGTATAAGGACACTACTACATGTACCACATCACAGCTGTAAGCCATTACATCCCTCAGTATAGAGACACTGCTACATGTACCACATCACAGCTGTAAGCCATTACATCCCTCAGTATAGAGACACTGCTACATGTACCACATCACAGATGTAAGCCATTACATCCCCCAGTATAGAGACACTACTACATGTACCACATCACAGCTGTAAGCCATTACATCCCTCAGTATAAGGACACTGCTACATGTACCACATCACAGCTGTAAGCCATTACATCCCTCAGTATAGAGACACTACTACATGTACCACATCACTGTAAGCCATTACATCCCTCAGTATAAGGACACTACTACATATGTACCACATCACAGCTGTAAGCCATTACATCCCTCAGTATAAGGACACTACTACATGTACCACATCACAGCTGTAAGCCATTACATCCCTCAGTATAGAGACACTACTAAATGTACCACATCACTGTAAGCCATTACATCCCTCAGTATAATTACACTACTACATGTACCATATCACAGCTGTAAGCCATTACATCCCTCAGTATAGGGACACTACTACATGTACCACATCACAGCTGTAAGCCATTACATCCCTCAGTATAAGGACACTACTACATGAACCACATCACAGCTGTAAGCCATTACATCCCCCAGTATAGAGACACTACTACATGTACCACATCACAGCTGTAAGCCATTACATCCCCCAGTATAGAGACACTACTACATGTACCACATAACAGCTGTAAGCCATTACATCCCTCAGTATAAGGATACTACTACATGTACCACATCACAGCTGTAAGCCATTACATCCCTCAGTATAAGGGCACTACTACATGTACCACATCACAGCTGTAAGCCATTACATCCCTCAGTATAGAGACACTGCTACATGTACCACATCACAGCTGTAAGCCATTACATCCCTCAGTATAGAGACACTGCTACATGTACCACATCACAGATGTAAGCCATTACATCCCCCAGTATAGAGACACTACTACATGTACCACATCACAGCTGTAAGCCATTACATCCCTCAGTATAAGGACACTGCTACATGTACCACATCACAGCTGTAAGCCATTACATCCCTCAGTATAGAGACACTACTACATGTACCACATCACTGTAAGCCATTACATCCCTCAGTATAAGGACACTACTACATATGTACCACATCACAGCTGTAAGCCATTACATCCCTCAGTATAAGGACACTACTACATGTACCACATCACAGCTGTAAGCCATTACATCCCTCAGTATAGAGACACTACTAAATGTACCACATCACTGTAAGCCATTACATCCCTCAGTATAATTACACTACTACATGTACCATATCACAGCTGTAAGCCATTACATCCCTCAGTATAGGGACACTACTACATGTACCACATCACAGCTGTAAGCCATTACATCCCTCAGTATAAGGACACTACTACATGAACCACATCACAGCTGTAAGCCATTACATCCCCCAGTATAGACACTACTACATGTACCACATCACAGCTGTAAGCCATTACATCCCCCAGTATAGAGACACTACTACATGTACCACATAACAGCTGTAAGCCATTACATCCCTCAGTATAAGGATACTACTACATGTACCACATCACAGCTGTAAGCCATTACATCCCTCAGTATAAGGGCACTACTACATGTACCACATCACAGCTGTAAGCCATTACATCCCTCAGTATAGAGACACTACTACATGTACCACATCACAGCTGTAACCATTACATCCCTCAGTATAAGGATACTACTACATGTACCACATCACAGCTGTAAGCCATTACATCCCTCAGTATAAGGGCACTACTACATGTACCACATCACAGCTGTAAGCCATTACATCCCCCAGTATAGAGACACTACTACATGTACCACATCACAGCTGTAACCATTACATCCCTCAGTATAAGGACACTACTACATGTACCACATCACAGCTGTAAGCCATTACATCCCTCAGTATAAGGACACTACTAAATGTACCAGTACAGAACCTCAGTCCTAACAGGAGACTGAACTTGGCCCTTACCAGCTGGTTTTTGCACCTCTAAGGACTTGCCCTTGTATGTATCAAACAGGTTGAGGGACGAGTACTTCTTGCCATCCTTCCCTTTTGCAGTCTGCCCCGGCCGCTCTGACATTGCGGGGGAAGCTCATTGAGTACGATCTGAAAATGAAAAAATGAAAAAAAAAAAGGGATAAGACCTATTGTATTCAAGGTGCAATATATCCACAAAATGGAGACAGTGGTTCACTACAACCAGTGGATGACAATCTAATCCAAACCAGGGTGCCTCCAGCTGCTGCAAAACTACAACTCCCAACAACCGATATTCTGGTATAAGTTATCAGGGCCAGAGACCATCACTAGTGATGGGCGGTATGGCCTAAAATTAATATCACAGTATTTTATTTATTTTTATCGCGGTATCACGGTATTACTGCCTGATCCCTCCCTCCCCCTCCCCACGCGAGCGGGGTCCTTGTGCCCACTAGCGGTGTCAAATGTGCCCCCCGTGAGTGCGACCATCACCTCTAGCGGGGTCCCTGTGCCCACTAGCGGTGTCACAAGAATGCTGAGCACGGCTCTGTTCCCCGTCAGCTCTCAGGGTACGGGAACAGATTTAAAAGTAAATAGCATAGGGCTAACGCTAGGCTCCTGTAGTACTACGTTAGCCGCGCACGAGGCTTTTAAATCTGTTCCCGTACCCTGAGAGCTGACGGGGAACAGAGCCGTGCTCAGCATTCTTGTGACACCGCTAGTGGGCACAGGGACCCCGCTAGCGGTGATGGTAGCGATCGTGCTCGCGGGGGGCACATTTGACACCGCTAGTGGGCACAGGGACCCCGCTAGCGGTGATTGTTGCGATGGCAGGAGGCATTCTTGTGACACTGCTAGTGGGCACATGGATCCCGCTAGCGGTGGGGATTGATCATGCTCGCGGGGACCCTGGCTGAAAGGCGCAGCGGGGGGACACAGTAAATGGATTAGCTTCTGTGGCCTGATTCCGCTCCCGGAATCGGGCCAGAGAAGCACACCGGGACAAGTGAGGGCGCCGTGCTGGGCTCTACAATTCATCCGGAGGGTGGGGGAGGGGCCCGACCGGTATAGCGGTATGGTCAAAAATCCATACCGTGGGAGGGAAAAAAAACGGTATCCGATTCATTCCGGTATACCGCCCAGCACTAACCACCGCAGCTACCTGCTTCTCTCCCACTGCCTGTCCTGGGATCCTCCTGAGTCCAACCACCGCCCCCCCGGCCTATCCTCTGGCCAGAGACCGCCACGCCCGCTTCTGAGTCCAACCACCGCCGTTGCCCCATTGCCTCCTCCATCCCCAATTTTATAATTACCTGTTCCCGGGGCCCACGCTACTTCTGGCACCGGCGGCGTCCTGAGCTGTCACTGTGTGCACTGACGGTGACATAGCGTTGAGGACGTCACTCGTCATTGCGCTGTGCAGCGCAGGACGTCGCAGGAGCCAGAGGTAGCACGGACCCAGGGAACAGGTAATTATAAAATGGGGGCATAAGGCTATCCTTCATATAAGATAGGGACAGACATAAGGCTATCCTTCATATAAGATAGAGATAGGTATAAGGCTATCCTTCATATAAGATAGAGATAGGAATAAGGCTATTCTTCATATAAGATAGGGATAGGTATAAGGCTATCCTTCATATAAGATAGAGATAGGTATAAGGCTATCCTTCATATAAGATAGGGACAGGCATAAGGCTATCCTTCATATAAGATAGGGATAGGTATAAGGCTATCCTTCATATAAGATGGGGATAGGTATAAGACTATCCTTCATATAAGATAGGGATAAGCATAAGGCTATCCTTCATATAAGATAGGGATAGGTATAAGGCTATCCTTCATATAAGATAGGTATAGGCATAAGGCTATCCTTCATATAAGATAGGGACAGACATAAGGCTATCCTTCATATAAGATAGAGATAGGGATAAGGCTATCCTTCATATAAGATAGGGACAGGCATAAGGCTATCCTTCATATAAGATAGGGACAGGCATAAGGCTATCCTTCATATAAGATAGGGACAGGCATAAGGCTATCCTTCATATAAGATAGAGATAGGGATAAGACTATCCTTCATATAAGATAGGGATAGGCATAAGGCTATCCTTCATATAAGATAGGGATAGGTATAAGACTATCCTTCATATAAGATAGGGATAAGCATAAGGCTATCCTTCATATAAGATAGGGATAGGTATAAGGCTATCCTTCATATAAGATAGGGATAGGTATAAGGATATCCTTCATATAAGATAGGGATAGGCATAGGGCTATCCTTCATATAAGATAGAGATAGGCATAAGGCTATCCTTCATATAAGATAGAGATAGGCATAAGGCTATCCTTCATATAAGATAGGGATAGGCATAAGGCTATCCTTCATATAAGATAGGGATAGGTATAAGACTATCCTTCATATAAGATAGGGATAGGTATAAGGCTATCCTTCATATAAGATAGGGATAGGTATAAGGCTATCCTTCATATAAGATAGGGATAGGTATAAGGCTGTCCTTCATATAAGATAGGGATAGGTATAAGACTATCCTTCATATAAGATAGGGATAGGTATAAGGCTGTCCTTCATATAAGATAGGGATAGGTATAAGGCTGTCCTTCATATAAGATAGGGATAGGTATAAGGCTGTCCTTCATATAAGATAGGGCCAGGTATAAGGCTATCCTTCATATAAGATAGGGCCAGGGACTATTGATAGGATTCAGATTATTGGGCACTAGATGGGCCAAATGGTTCTTATCTGCCGACACGTTCTATGTTGCTATGTGTGCCCAGGCACTCAGTTTGTGTGCCCTTCCATCCTCTATAAGGACCCAGGGAAGGGATGCCACCAGCATAAGGTGGCCAGAGGAGAACGCCATGTACTGTCTTGGTGCTGCGGGCACTTCCATATGTGTGTGCGCTCCTGAGTGACATATAGTGCTAGTCATGAAAGAGACGAGGTGCATTACTAGGCTGATCAGTGAGAAATCAAAGAAGGCTAAGTGACAACCCCTAAACTTTGACTTGATTTGCAACCCAGCTTTCTAAGACCTCTGAATGACACATAAGTCTCATTACGCAGAAATATGGCAAAGAGGGGAACTGGGTCGGCCCTAATGGTTGTCACTCAACTCTCGAAAAGTCGGTGCAAACGCCTGTGTGAACCCAGCCTTAATAGATCAACTTTTATTCATTTATTTTCCTTTAACCTCTTAAGGACACAGGGCATACCTGTACACCCTGCGCTCGGTCCCGGTCTATAATGCGGGGTTATGCCATGACCTCGCATCATAGCGGGTCAGTACCGGCGGCTAATGAAAGCCGGGACCTAATAGCTGATCGCCGCATCTAAAGTTGAAAAATTGTATCCTGGCAGCCCAGACGGGTTGATTGGGAACATCGCAGTGAAACCACAGTGTCCCGTACAGCTAGGATGGCGATCAGCTGCTTCCTCAGCGTCCGATCTGCAATTGAC
The DNA here is from genome assembly GCF_029499605.1 of Hyla sarda. NCBI lineage: Eukaryota > Metazoa > Chordata > Amphibia > Anura > Hylidae > Hyla > Hyla sarda. The sequence goes on along the minus strand of NC_079197.1, from coordinate 167,501,783 downwards.
TTCTCCATGCCTGAGATCCAGCCAGGAAAACTCAAGCCCCGATAAGGCTGGGTTCACATACGATTTGAACTACGGTTCCCGTATACGGCTGGGAGGAGGGGGGGGTTGGCTTAATTGCGGCACCCGCACTCAGCCGTATAGGGGAACCGTATTTAATGTATGTCTATGACCGGAGTGAACCGCAGCCTCCGGTCGGCTGCTTTTTCGGCCGTATGCGGTTTCCCGACCGCAGGCAAAAACGTGGTCGACTGCGATTAAGCCCCGCCCACCCCTCCTCCCAGCCGTATACGGGAACCGTAGTTCAAATCGTAGTGTGAACCCAGCCTAACACTGATCATCCGCATGTAGTTCTATGCCAATGATCAGTGTTAGGAATCAATGTAATGCAGGTTATAGCCCCTAGAGGGAGCTAAAACAGCAAAAAAAAAAGTGAAAAATAAAAAGTTACTAATGATGAATTAACCCCTTCCTTAATAAAAGAATTACCCCCCTATTCCCATTATAAAAAAACACAAAAAAAAATGTAAATAAAAATAAACATATGTGGTATCGTCGCGTGCGGAAATGTCCGAACTATAAAAATATATCGTTAATTAAACCGCACGGTCAATGGCGTACGCGCAAAAAGATTCCACAGTCCAAAATGGCGTATTTTTGCTCACTTTTTATAGCACACAAAAAAAAAATCATCAAAAAGTCCAATCAAAACAAAAATGGAATAAAGATAAGGGGTCATTTTTACCGAAAAATGTACTGCGTAGAAACGGAATCCCCCAAAAGTTACAAAATTGAATTTTTTCCCCAATTTTGTCGCACAATGAATTTTTTTCCCGTTTCGCCGTAGATTTTTTTGTAAAATGACTGATGTCACTGCAAAGTAGAATTGTTGGCGCAAAAAATAAGCCATCATATGGATTTTTAGGTGCAAAATTGAAAGAGTTATGATTTTTAAAAGTAAGGAGGAAAAAACGAAAGTGCAAAAACTGAAAAACCCTGAGTCCTTAAAGGGGTATTCCAGGCAAAAACTTTTTTTTTATATATCAACTGGCTCCGGAAAGTTTAACAGATTTGTAAATTACTTCTATTAAAAAATCTTAATCCTTCCAATAGTTATTAGCTTCTGAAGTTTTCTGCCTAACTGCTCAATGATAATGTCACGTCCCGGGAGCTGTGCATGATTGGAGAATATCCCCATAGGAACTGAACAGCTCCCGGGACGTGAGTCATCAGAAAGCAGTTAGACAGAAAACAACAACTCAACTTCAGAAGCTAATAACTATTGGAAGGATTAAGATTTTTTAATAGAAGTAATTTACAAATCTGTTTAACTTTCCGGAGCCAGTTGATATATATAAAAAAAAAGTTTTTGCCTGGAATACCCCTTTAACCCCTTAAGGACGCAGGACGTAAATTTACGTCTTCGTGCGGTGGTACTTAACGCACCAGGACGTACATTTACGTCCTAAGCATAACCGCGGGCATCGGAGCGATGCCCGTGTCATGCGCGGCTGATCCCGGCTGCTGATCGCAGCCAGGGACCCGCCGGCAATGGCCGACGCCCGCGTTCTGTTCTCGCGGGCATCCACCATTAACCCCTCAGGTGCCGGGATCAATACAGATCCTGGCATCTGCGGCAGTGCGCGATTTGAATGAATGATGGGATCGCCCACAGCGCTGCTTCGGGGATCCGATCATTCAGAACGCCGTACGGAGGTCCCCTCTCCTTCCTCCGTGCGGCTCCCTGCGTCTCCTGCTCTGGTCTGTGATCGAGCAGACCAGAGCAGGAGATGATCGATAACACTGATCTGTTCTATGTCCTATACATAGAACAGATCAGCATTAGCAATCATGGTATTGCTATGAATAGTCCCCTATGGGGACTATTCAAGTGTAAAAAAAAATGTAAAAAAATGTAAAAGTAAAAAAAAAGTGAAAAAAAAGTGAAAAATCCCCTCCCCCCATAAAAAAAGTAAAACGTCCGTTTTTTCCTATTTTACCCCCAAAAAGCGTAAAAAAAAATTTTTATAGACATATTTGGTATCGCCGCGTGCGTAAATGTCCGAACTATTAAAATAAAATGTTAATGATCCCGTACGGTGAACGGCGTGAACGAAAAAAAAAAAAATCCAAAATTCCTACTTTTTTAATACATTTTATAAAAAAAAAAATTATTAAAAATGTATTAAAAGTTTTTTATATGCAAATGTGGTATCAAAAAAAAGTACAGATCATGGCGCAAAAAATGAGCCCCCATAACGCCGCTTATACGGAAAAATAAAAAAGTTATAGGTCATCAAAATAAAGGGATTATAAACGTACTAATTTGGTTAAAAAGTTTGTGATTTTTTTTAAGCACAACAATAATAGAAAAGTATATAATAATGGGTATCATTTTAATCGTATTGACCCTCAGAATAAAGAACACACGTCATTTTTACCATAAATTGTACGGCGTGAAAACGAAACCTTCCAAAATTAGCAAAATTGCGTTTTTTGTTTTAATTTCCCCACAAAAATAGTGTTTTTTGGTTGCGCCATACATTTTATGATAAAATGAGTGATGTCATTACAAAGGACAACTGGTCGCGCAAAAAACAAGCCCTCATACTAGTCTGTGGATGAAAATATAAAAGAGTTATGATTTTTAGAAGGCGAGGAGGAAAAAATGAAAACGTAAAAATTAAATTGTCTGAGTCCTTAAGGCCAAAATGGGCTGAGTCCTTAAGGGGTTAAGAAAAAAAAATTCCCATTGGAGAACCCCTTTAAGGAAATGCAAAACTAATACTCCCAGTATGCCCTGGCTGTCAGGGCTCGCTGAGAGTGGCAGTTTTGCAATAGCTGGAGAGTGTGCTAGTACAGAAACCTTGTACCATGACACACAGCATCCTCCGTTACTCCTCCTGGAAATGTTAACATTCCTCTATCCCAGTGTATCCCAACCAGAGTGCCTCCAGCTGTTGCAAAACTACAACTCCCAGCATGCCCGGACAGCCGAAGGCTGTCCGGGCATGCTGGGAGTTGTAGTTTTGCAACATCTGCAGAGTTACAGGTGGCTGAAAGCTGTCAGGGCATGCTGGGAGTTGTAGTTTTGCAACATCTGCAGAGTTACAGGTTGCTGAAAGCTGTCAGGGCATGCTGGGAGTTGTAGTTTTGCAACATCTGCAGAGTCACAGGTGGCTGAAAGCTGTCAGGGCATGCTGGGAGTTGTAGTTTTGCAACAGCTGGAGGCTCCCTGATTGGGAAACAATGCTCTATCCTGTTTACATGACTCCATCCAATCAGGGCTGACACTACCAGATTGTGAATGGACACACAGAATCCTCAGTTACTCCTCCTGGAAATTAGTTATAAATAAAGAAATACTGGGAGATGTAATTTTGTGGCTGACAGAGCTAAATTCTGGGCATGCTGGGAGTTGTAGTTGTAACCGTGGTAGCCTGTCAGGAAACACTGGGAGCTGTAGTCTGGCGACTGAAGGCTAGTCAGCACATACTGGTAGTTGTAGTCTTGCAACTGCTATCAGAACATGCTGGGAGCTGTGGTTTTTATCAGAGCTGCAGGGTGTCAGGGAATGCTGGGAGTTGTAGTTTTAGCAACACTGCAGGGAATTGTAATTTTGCAGTCAATACAGTCGTAAGCTTCTCAAAGCATGCTGGGAGTTGTAGTTGTGACCGCCAAAGCCTGTCAGGGAACACTGGGAGTTGTAGTCTTACCACTGCTACAGCTTTAGGCTTTCAAGACATGCTGAGAGTTGTAGTTCTACAGCAGATGCACGTTGTTAGGTAAAGCCGGGAGTTGTAGTTTTGGGTCCACTACAGCCATAGACAGGGCATGCTGGGAGTTGTAGTTCTGAGATTGCCGCAGCCGGCCAGGGAATGCTGGGAGTTGTAGTTTTTCAATTGGAGAACCCTTTGGAGCGGCGTTTACCAACCAGGGTGCCTCCAGCTGTTGCAAAACTACAACTCCCAGCATGTTGGACTATATAGTAGTATATAGTATAGGTCGGTGTTTCCCAACCAGGGGTGCCTCCAGCTGTTGCAAAACTACAACTCCCAGCATGCCCGGACAGCCAACGGCTGTCCGGGCATGGTGGGAGTTGTAGTTTTGCAACAGCTGGAGGCACCCTGGTTGGAAAACAACGCTTTGGGGAGACGAAACGCGTGCGTCCACAACTTTTGCGCAAAAGCAAACGCTGATGTCACTTCCAATGACTGGCGGTCACCAACAGGTTAATATATAATAGAAATGGCGCAGAACACGCGCAAAAAAACTGCAGCTTACGGTTGACTACGCTAATGTGAATGGCGCCCAGAGATAATCGCAGTCAAGAGGGAAGAAATAACGTATAAAAGGGGTCGATAAGCATCATTTTATCATCACCACATATATGGGGCCCCCAGGGGGAGGGGCCACAGGAGCCAGGGGTGGGGGAGGGGCCCCAGGACACACACAGGTCGGGGCCCCGGGGCTCAGGGGGGTGGGGGCCCCGCACAGCCCGGGGTGAGGATATAGGTGACTGGGAACGGAAAACAAAATGGCGACACTACGTCTCGTACGACTACAAACAGCAGCACCGGCCCGGGCGGACAGCGAGCACTCTACCCCCCACGGACCCCATACCCACCTGGGCTCGACGCGCCGGGTGAGGGGGTTCCGATGAGCGGGTGTTCGGGATGGGGAGAGGCTGCCGGGAGGAGGATGGCGGCGGATTGTCTTTTTTTTCCCCCCCTGTTTGCCTTGTAGCTCGATGGGGGAGGGGGAGTAATGACAAGATGGCGGAAGGAGCCCGCAGACCGTTGGGCACAACGTCACAGCATTCCAGGCCTTCTGATTGGGTGGGCGGGAGTTTGGGCCTTCCTCGACGCTGATTGGACGACAGGACTGGAGAGAAGGAGCGTTTATTGGTCGCGAACCAATTAAATAACAGTCGGTCTCTCTTTGACCAATCAGCGTCATTGTTGTCATTAAACGTGTCCTACTCACAAAGAGGTTTGAAACGCACGTTGGGATGGCTTGTGGCTATATGACGTTACGTTTGTACGTGAAGCCTAGTCGGCCATGTTGGTATTTACCCCACTCATAGGTGCAGAATGGGCTATAGTGCTGGCAAAGCGTCTAAACCTGTGTAGAGGAAGAGTAGGCAGATTGCTCATAGCAACAAATCAGATTGCCTTAAAGAAAAAGAAAGAAGCAATATGGTTGCTATGGGCAATAACACTACTTTTTCTCTACACAGCTTTTGATAGATCTCCCTTTTAAGATGTGATATTGATGCTTAACCCCTTAAGGACCACGGGTTTTTCCGTTTTTGCACTTTCGTTTTTTTCCTCCTCACCTTTTAAAAATCATAACTCTTTCAATTTTGCACCTAAATATCCATATGATGGCTTATTTATTGCAAAGGAAGGATTGTCCGGCACCAGGTATTCTCTAAAAGATCACTTTTTATTCATGCCATAGCAAGGAAACAGACATCACAGGACTGGTAGTAATCTGACGCATTTCGCTCTCTCTTGAGCTTAAACGTAGACTACGTTCAGTCTACGTTTAAGCTCAAGAGAGAGCGAAACGCGTCAGATTACTACAGTCCTGTGACGTCTGTTTCCTTGCTATGGCATGAATAAAAAGCGATCTTTTAGAGCATACCTGGTGCCGGACAATCCTTACTTTTCATACGCTGTTGAAGCCGGGGCGGGACCGGCGGGTCCGTGGCAGCACAGGTGTGTTGGGGATCTGCCTCCGGAGGTGAGCGGACACCACTGCATTTGGACTTATTTATTGCACCACCAATTCTACCTTGCAGTGACATCAGTCATTTTACCTAAAAATCTACGGCGAAACGGTAAAAAATAATAATTGTGCGGCGAAATTTAAGAAAAAACATAATTTTGTAACTTTTGGGGGCTTCCGTTTCTACGTAGTACATTTTTCAGTAAAAATTACACATTCTTCTTATTCTGTAGGGTCCATACGATTAAAATGATCCCCTACTTATATAGGTTTGATTTTGTCGTACATGTGGAAAAAATCATAACTACATGCAGGATAATGTATACGTTTAAAAGTGTTATCTTCTGACCCCTATAACTTTTTAATTTTTCTGCATATGGGGCGGTATGAGGGCTCATTTTTTGCACCGTGATCTGAAGTTTTTAGCGGTATCATTTTAGTATTGATCGGACTTTTTGATCGCTTTTTATTCATTTTTTCATGATATAAAAAGTGACCAAAGATACGCTATTTTGGACTCTGGAATTTTTTTTTTCACGTGTACACCATTGACCGTGAGGTTTAATTAATGATATATTTTTATAGTTCGGACATTTACGCACGCAGCAATACCACATATGTTTATATTTATTTTTATTTACATGTTTTTGTTTTTTTCATGGGAAAAGGGGGGTGATTGGGCCTTTTATTAGGGAAAGGGTTAAATCACATTTATTAACTTTGTTTTTTACACTTTTTTCTTTTGCAGTGTTATAGCTCCCATAGGGACCTATAACACTGCACACACTGATCTTTTACATAGCTTTGCATTGATCAGTGTTTTATTGGCGGTCGATTGCTCAAGCCTGCATCTCAGGCTTGGAGCAATTAATCGCCGATCGGACGCACCGGAGGAAGGTAAGAGGACCTCCGCATTTTCACTGCGGTGGTCCCGATCAGCCCCACTGAGCAGCCGGGAAGCTTTTACTTTAGTTTTAGACGCGGCGTTCAACTTTGAATGGCGCGTCTAAAGGGTTAATAGCGTGCGGCACCGCGATCGCTGCTGCGCGCTATTAGCCCAGGGTCCCGGCTTCAGTTACATGCCGGGACCGACCCGATATGACACGGGGTCACAGCGTAAATATACGTCCTTGGTAGTTAAATAGTTAAGAACTATGTTGTATCCCTATAACAGTGGTTGCCTAACTGTGTACCTCCAGCTGTTGCAAAACTACTACTCCCACCATGCCCGAACAGCCGTTAGAGGTCAAAGTCCAAAGTTTGGAGACCACCACTCTATAATCATAACTTATATGAAGTATGGTGCACAGTTTTTCCTAAGCTGCTGCAGAACCTCTTCCAAATTACTTTTGATAAGTGGCATCAAATATTTATATTTGAATACAGGTGTATAATATCCAGCCCTGACTAATGTATTCACTAGAGATGAACGAACTTACAGTAAATTCGATTCGTCACAAACTTCTCGGCTCAGGGGTTGCTGACTTTTCCTGCATAAATTAGTTCAGCTTTCCGGTGCTCCGGTGGGCTGGAAAAGGTGGATACAGTCCTAGGAAAGAGTCTCCTAGGACTGTATCCACCTTTTCCAGCCCACCGGAGCACCGGACAGCTGAACTAATTTATGCAGGAAAAGTCATCAACTGCCGAGCCGAGAAGTTCGTGACGAATCGAATTTATTGTAAGTTCGCTCATCTCTAGTATTCACCATTATAGACATTAGTGATACAATGGATCGCTCTACAGAGCCTCCCGATACCACTGTTCTGTAATAGGAGTCACCGTCGTAGTAAGTCACATCCTGAGATGTCTTCCCTCCATCAGCTGTGACACAGGGACTCAGCCACGAGGTGGTGACCACGTAAAGTTATAGAGCAGGGTCACCAAGCGCTGAGGCGTATAGTGCATAAAAGTCACCGACGCTCAATAACTGCAGAGACCAAATCTTATCTTCCATAAAAATTAGGGATGTCCCGATACGATTCTCTTTTAAGACCGGTACCATTTACTGATACTTTTTTTTAATGTCATGTGACTCCAGAGGTTCCTCTAGACCTTGTGATGCCTTTGGTGAAAATCAAACATGAGGACCTCACTGACACTTATAATGAAGATATGCCCCCCTGTAGTAGGTAGGGAATCCCCCTATTAGGTAGAAGCCCCAAGAACAGTGGTCTTCAAACTGTGGCCCTCCAGATGTTGCAAAACTACAACTCCCAGCATGCACGGACAGCCAACGGCTGTCCGGGCATGCTGGGAGTTGTAGGTTTGCAACATCTGGAGGGCCACAGTTTGAAGACCACTGCCCAAGAAGATAGGTAAGTAGAGAATCCCCCCTAATAAGTAGAAGCCCCAGCAGATAGGTAGGTAGAGAATCCTCCCCTTTTAGGCAGGAGCCCCCCAGAAGATAGGTAGGTTGGGAATCCCCCTAATGAGTAGAAGCCCTGAAAAGATAGGTAGGTAGGAGACCCCCGTAATAAGTAGAAGACCCCAGCAGATAGGTAGGTAGGGAATCCCCTTATTAGGTAGAAGCCCCCAGTAGGTAAGAAGTTAGGGAATCCTCTTCTTTGAGGTAGAAGCTCCCAGAAGATATGCAGATAGGGAAACTCTTTATTAGGCAGAAGCCCCAGTAGGTAAATAGATAGGGAGTCCTCTTCTTTGAGGTAGAAGCTCCCAGAAGATATGCAGGTAGGGAAACTCTTTATTAGGCAGAAGCCCCAGTAGGTAAATAGATAGGGAGTCCTCTTCTTTGAGGTAGAAACCCCTAGAAGATATTTAGGTAGGGAAACTATTAGGTAGAAGCCCCCAGTAGGTAAGTAGGTAGGGAATCCTCTTCTTTGAGGTAGAAGCCCCTAGAAGATATGTAGGTAGGGAAACTATTAGGTAGAAGCCCCCAATAGGTAAGTAGGTAGGGACTTCCTCCCTCAATTCATCGTGTTTCAAACAATGTGTATAAGATGTCGCCCGAACGGGGACTACACCCAAGATGATAAGACCACGTGCTGAATGAGTAACGCCTACAGATGGAAGAAACCAATCACAAGGACAGTTATTCATGATGTGTTACAGACTATAAAAATCCTTGTAAAGCTGCTTTCACACTATGAAGTTCACCCGTTATTAAATGTCCGCTTTCTGCGTAAAAAAACGGACGTTTAATAACGGATGAAATAACGGGTGCTAACGGCTGAATAAATATTCAACCATTAAGACCCGTTATCCCTCATGTATGGCCGAACACCTCTGCCTACAGACTCTCACAGACGGGACTACTACTACTCCCATCATGGAACAGACTTGTTTCTATGATGGGAGTAGTAATTCCCCAGCTGCGGGAGTCTGCAGACAGCTGGGGAGGCTACATTAGTGTTTGTACTACTACCCTCATCATGGAACAGAGTCTGTTCCATGATGGGGGTTGTAGTACAGGGGCTGAGGGATTGATCGCACCGGGTTTCACTTCTGAGACCCAATGCGATCAGAAGTTATTGAGCAGGGGGGCGGGCGGCATGGTCCGCAACGCTACGATGTATCAGTGTATTTTAACTTTCATTTTTAAATCCCCCGCAGGGAGCCCTGAATGGCCGATACTGAGGAGCCAATCAGAGCTCTCAGCGGGAGATTTAAAAATTAAAATTGTGAGTTGCAGGGGGGCCATATCTATATTAAAAACACTGTGGGGGCAAGATATATAGCGCTGCAGGGGGGGAGGCAGACATATAGCCTATATATCTAGCCCCCCCCCCCCCCCCAGCAGCACATTAGATATGACCCCCGACGGCGCATTAATAAATATATACCCCCTGCCGGCGCATTAAATATATATCCCCCGCCAGCGCATGTATAATGTAGCCTCGCAGCACTTCTATATACATATGCCACTGCAGCGCTATATATGAAAAGCATTATTTCTATAAGGAGCGCATAGTGCCAGGAGACGGCGTCCGGCACTATGCGCTGCTAATAGAAATACTTTCCATCAATCCTCCACCCAATAGACCCTGCCGCGCACCTTTGAAAAAGCCAGTTCATAGTGAAGCGTTAGAAGGGAGGAAGAATTTTAGCTCAACACAGTGTCATTGTTCCAAAACCTAAATGGACTGCTGGAAATACTAGTCTGTAGAAAGTATAAAAGCGCGTCCAGCACTCTATTTTTAAAGTAGTCTGTGATACAGACACAAGTAGTTTGTTCTATAGGAACGTGCATGCACACAGTGTTGTAATTTTAAACACCAACGCCATCTACTGGCTATTGAGCACTAATTCACTAATTTTAACCATAGAAATAAAGGCTACGATATATACAGTGATCCCTCAACATACGACGGTAATTCCTTCCAAACGAGCCATCGTTTGCCGAATCCATCGTATGTTGAGGGATCCGTGCAATGTTAAGTATAGGAAGCTGTACTCACCTGTCCCCGCCGCTCCGGACCGAGTCCCGGCCCTCCCGATGGTGACCCCGAGCCTCCGCTGGGCTTTCCTGGTCTTCTCCAGTCCTCTGCTGTCTTCCGCAAGGCTTTACTGGGCCTGCGTAGTGACGTAATTACGCCGCTGCGTACGCCATTCCTATTGGATGACGGGACGGCGTGCGCAGCAGCGTATTGATGTCACCGGAGAGGGCCGAGAAGACACCGGAGGACCAGCGCTGGACCCGGAGGGCACCCCGGAGCATCGTGGAGGGGTAAGTAATACTCACCGCACCACACGGGGAACATTAAGCTGCTATCCGGCAGCAGCTTAAGCTTTTTGCGCTGTCGGATAGCACTTAATGCGATGGCCCCGACATAAAAAAGCATCGTATGTTGATGCTGACATCGACATGCGATGGCCTCTGAGAGTCCATCGTATGTTGATTTGATCATATGTCTGGGCCATCGTAGGTCGGGGGGGTCACTGTAATAATATTGTAGGGGGTCTTTAGTCATGGTTATCCCTGAGGGGATATTCTCCCCAAGGAGTTTTTTGTATTTTCATAGAGGAAGTTTGTGCACCCCTTACACCCGTTCAAGAGCCACTAGGGGCGGTAGCCATACTTATACCACCACCGTCACCTGTCCCTGCCCCAGTGTCCTCTACTTTGCCAGTCGCTGCAGCCTCAGACTTACAGACTGTTAGGCAGGACATTGAAAAACTGACCAAGCCCTTAAGGCCTCTGAGTCACTGGTCACCTCCGTGGGCCTGGCTGCACTTCCAGGCCGGTCCAGCTCTTACAGAGCACACATTCCTTCATACTTATATTGTGCTAAGGCGTATCTGTGACTTTAACCTCCTTTAAATTTAATTTTTTGCATTTTAATTCATTTTCCTCTTCACCCTTTAATTTTTCCATCCACAGAGCCATATCAGGTCTTGTTTTTTAGTGCAACAAATTGTAAATTTTAATGACACGAAATGGAGACGAACCCCCCCCCCCTGCAATATTGCTAATTTTGAAGTTTAGTTGTTATGCAGTTCACTGTACAGTAAAATTGACACGTTGTCTTCATTCTGTCGGTCAATACAATTTCACAGACACCCATAATTACATAGCTTTTGTATTATTGTACTCTTGTTTTATGACCTCTATAATTTTTTTTCCCCGCTGTTTTTATTTTATTTTATTGTGTAGATGGGTCTTTTGTTCTTGATTCCCCCCCCCCCCCCCCCCCCCCGATATATCATGTAACCAAAAATCAGCAATCCTGGCATTTAGTCATTTTTTGTGCTTTACCATTTTTGCCATTCATCGTAGGGGATCATAAACATAATATTTTAATAATTTGGATATTTCTCCATGCGGTGATAATAAAAAAAAAATTTCATTTAATTATTTTTATTTTTTGAAAAATGGGAAAAGGTGATTTAAAATGTTATTTGGGAATAAGCTTTTTTCTTATTTTACAGATCATTGTTCTGTGTAATCGGCAATCTACAGATAGAGTCTGATCATTCTGTGACCCACATGCAGCTGTTGAGGAGACTGTGGTGGCCCAGTACAGGAGTTCCACCCCTGTACCCTTGCTGCCCTGTCAGGCAGCCTCCATACAGTGTCCCCTGGGCCCCCCTGCACATATTCCATTGTCTATTCATTTATATGCCTGTTATATAATGTATTAAACCTGAAATGTGTTAAGACTTTAAGACCAGTTGTCATGTGATTAACCTGTTGTCATGTGATTGTAACCCAGTGAGGTATCAGTGACCATGTGACCTAAGGGTGACCTATGGGACCCCTCCTTGTCTCCCCCATATAAGCCCTGGGTGGAGCTAGCTCATTCTCTTATGCTCTTCCTGCTTAGCTGAGTTGCAGTGAGGTCAAGTCCTAGGTGTCTGGAGTCCAGAGGAGGCCTAAAGTCAGTCAAGCAGCCACGGATTCTCAAGTCCATTGACCCACAGGTCAAGTCACAGCCTGGTAAGCTACAGAAGGGGTGAAGTCAGTCATAGTCTGTCATAGTCAAGTCAGTCCAAGTCATCCTGTCTCCAGTCAGCGTGGCCTGCATCCAAATTGTCCAAGTCCACTATAAGTCCCAGCAAGCCCTAAGGTTTCTGAAGTCACTGGTCACTTCCGTGGGTCTAGCCAAGCTGTATAGACTGTTATGTCTGTCTGACTCAGTAAAGCTGCCGTTGTTCCGTAACTTGGCGTCGGAGTCATTATTTGCCCCCTGTCACGATTCGGCTAGCTGGATGTGGATCCTCTGTGTCAGCGAGGGATTGGCGTGGACCGTGTCGGTGGACCGGTTCTAAGATGCTACTGGTATTCACCAGAGCCCGCCGCAAAGCGGGATGGTCTTGCTGCGGCGGTAGCAACCAGGTCGTATCCACCGGCAACGGCTCAACCTCGCTGACTGCTGAGAAGGCGTGGGACAGAAGGACTAGGCAGAGGCAAGGTCAGATGTAGCAGAAGGTCGGGGCAGGCGGCAAGGTTCGTAGTCAATATGGATAGCAGAAGATCTGGAAACACAGGCTTTGGACAACACTAAATGCTTTCACTGGCACAAGGCAACAAGATCCGGCAAGGGAGTGCAGGGGAAGTGAGGTATTATAGCCAGGGAGCAGGTGGAAGCTAATTAGGCTGATTGGGCCAGGCACCAATCATTGGTGCACTGGCCCTTTAAATCTTAGAGAGCTGGCGCGCGCGCGCCCTAGAGAGCGGAGCCGCGCGTGCCAGCACATGACAGCCGGGGACCGGGACGGGTAAGTGACTTGGGATGCGATTCGCGAGCGGGCGCGTCCCGCTATGCGAATCGCATCCCCGCCGGCAATGTCAGTGCAGCGCTCCCGGTCAGCGGGTCTGACTGGGGCGCTGCAGAGAGAGAGAGACGCCGTGAGCACTCCGGGGAGGAGCAGGGACCCGGAGCGCTCGGCGTAACAGTACCCCCCCCTTAGGTCTCCCCCTCTTTTTGTCTCCTTGTCCCTTCAAAAGAGATGACAACATTGGGGACGCCTCGAGTCTCCTTCTGAAAAAAGAAATTCTGGGTAGCTATACCAGCGGCAGGTAGTTCAGAAGAAGTGGGAATGGGGAGGGGGGGCAGAGGGTGAAGCTTGTCACGGGGCAGAGTGTCACCAGGACGGGGGCTATGAGGAGGCACGGCACAGTCCAGATAGGCCTTGGGGAGGATAGGCACAGGAGGAGACACTGAGGCCCGACAGACGGGACTGGAAGCCGATGTGAGGCATCTCTTACGGCAAGCAGGGCCCTAATTCTTGATCTCCCCGGTGGTCCAGTCAAGGGTGGGAGAATGATGCTGGAGCCATGGCAGACCGAGGAGGACTTCAGAGGTACAATTGGGAAGGACGAACAATTCAATCTTTTCGTGATGGGGTCCAATGCACATTAAGAGGGGTTCTGTGCGGTAACGCACGGTGCAGTCCAATTTAACTCCGTTGACCGAGGAAATGTAGAGCGGCTTGACGAGACGGGTCACAGGGATGCAGAACTTATTCACCAAAGAGTCCAGAATAAAATTTCCAGAGGTACCAGAGTCCAAGCAGGCCACGGCTGAGAGGGAGGAGTTGGCAGAAGGAGAAATCCGCACGGGCACCGTGAGACGTGGAGAAGCAGATTTCGTACCAAGAGACGCCACACCCACGTGAGCTGGGTGCGTGCGTGCGTTTCCCAGACGTGGAGGGCGAATAGGGCAATCCACCAAGAAGTGTTCGGTACTGGCGCAGTACAGACATAAATTGTTATCCCTACGGCGAGTCCTCTCTTCATGGGTCAGGCGAGACCGATCCACTTGCATAGCCTCCTCGGCGGGAGGCACAGGGGTAGATTGCAGAGGATACTGTGAGAGAGGTGCCCAGAGATCACGGTCTTTTTCCTGGCGGAGCTCCTGGTGTCTCTCAGAAAAACGCATGTCAATGCGGGTGGCCAAATGAATAAGTTCTTGCAGGTTTGCAGGAATCTCTCGTGCGGCCAGCACATCCTTGATGTTACTGGATAGGCCTTTTTTAAAGGTCGCGCAGAGAGCCTCGTTATTCCAAGATAATTCGGAAGCGAGAGTACGAAATCGGATGGCATACTCGCCTACTGAAGAATTACCCTGGACCAGGTTCAGCAGGGCAGTCTAGGCAGAAGAAGCTTGGGCTGGTTCCTCGAAGACACTACGGACTTCAGCGAAGAAGGACTGGACTGTGGCAGGATCATTGCGGTCCCAGAGCGGTGTGGCCCAAGACAAGGCCTTTCCAGAAAGAAGGCTCACTACGAACGCCACCTTAGACCGTTCTGTAGGAAATTGGTCCGACAACATCTCCATATGTAGGGAACATTGAGATAAGAATCCACGGCAGAGTCTAGAGTCCCCATCAAATTTGTCCGGCAGGGACAAGCGGAGGCTAGGAGCGGCCACTCGCTGCGGAGGAGGTGCAGGAGCTGGCGGAGGAGATGGTTGCTGTTGTAGCAGTGGCAGAAGTTGCTGTAACGTGGCGGTCAACTGCGACAGCTGCTGTCCTTGTTGGGCAATTTGCTGCGATTGCTGAGCGACCACCGTGGTAAGGTCAGCGAGACTTGGCAGCGGCACCTCAGCGGGATCCATGGCCTGATCTACTGCCACGATTCGGCTAGCTGTGGATCCTCTGAGTCAGCGAGGGATTGGCGTGGACTGTGTCGGTGGACCGGTTCTAAGATGCTACTGGTATTCACCAGAGCCCGCCGCAAAGCGGAATGGTCTTGCTGCTGCGGTAGCAACCAGGTCGTATCCACCGGCAACGGCTCAACCTCGCTGACTGCTGAGAAGGCGTGGGACAGAAGGACAAGACAGAGGCAAGGTCAGACGTAGCAGAAGGTCGGGGCAGGCGGCAAGGTTCGTAGTCAATATGGATAGCAGAAGGTCTGGAAACACAGGCTTTGGACAACACTAAATGCTTTCACTGGCACAAGGCAACAAGATCCGGCAAGGGGGTGCAGGGGAAGTGAGGTATTATAGCCAGGGAGCAGGTGGAAGCTAATTAGGCTGATTGGGCCAGGCACCAATCATTGGTGCACTGGCCCTTTAAATCTTAGAGAGCTGGCGCGCGCGCGCGCGCCCTGGAGAGCGGAGCCGCGCGCGCCAGCACATGACAGCTGGGGATCGGGACGGGTAAGTGACTTGGGATGCGATTCGCGAGCGGACGCGTCCCGCTATGCGAATCGCATCCCCGCCGGCAATGTCAGTGCAGCGCTCCCGGTCAGAGAGAGAGACGCCGTGAGCGCTCCGGGGAGGAGCAGGGACCCGGAGTGCTCGGCGTAACACCCCTGTGCCTAGCCCAGGATCTAGCGGTATTCCTTCGCGTGGTGTAGAGGATAAACCACACCCTGGCATCACGAACACAAGGGGGTTAATACCATCTGCCCCTAGGGTAATTCCATTAACCCTCATCACACCCTCTCCACAACACCTATGGCAGTGTGTAAACCAGGGGTGCTGATCAGCATTGGGGCTTTCATTGAAGCTCTTAAAGTGTACCTGTCAGATCCAACCAAAACATTTTTATGCCTCTATCATCTATATTTATTGTGAAAATACCTCTTTTCCTTAGCTCACAGTGTTAGAAATCCTCTCAGAGGAAGGGGGGGGGGTGTCCCTCCCTCCCTCCCTCCCTTGTGGTGGTGGGAGGTGATTGGTGTGTCTGCTCATGCAGCCTTGTCCATCACTCATCTCTTGTCCATGACTCATGGACAAGCCTGATGTTGCTTCAGCACCCAGTAGGTATGGGGACCCCTAGTGATGTTTTTTTTAGGCGTCGTTTTCTTTATTAAATATAAAAAATAAAAAAAAACATATTACAAAAGGTCTTACATTTTCATCAGTAACAGCATATAAACAGATTTTGGGTCTGACAGTGCCCATTTAAGTGAAGTTATCCCTATTGATCACAACACTTAAGGGGTACTCCTCCCCCCTAGACATCTTATCCCCTATCCAAAAGATAGGGGATAAGATGTCTGATAGCGGGGGGGCCCCAGCAGCAGGACCCCCACAATCACACCTCCTCCCATAGACTTGTATTGAGGGGGCATGGCCGTGACGTCACGAACGGGGCGTGACTGTGACGTCATGAGCCTCTGCCCGCATCGTCAGTTATCCGGCATGGAACGAAGTTTGCTCCGTGCATCGGATGTCTGTGGTGCCGCAGACGAAATTGTAGGGGTCCCCAGCGGCGGGACCCCTGCGATCAGATAAGATGTCTAGGGGCAGAGTACTCCTTTAAGGATGGATATCGCTAGACTGCTGATGGAAGCTGTCACTCACGTTATGAGAAGCAAGCACAGCTTTTGCACTTGCTTCATAAACATTAGGCACCAGGCTGCCAGGGCGTACAGGTATGCCTACGGGTTAAAAAACTTTTGACATGTCCTAGGGAGTGTTCAGACCCCAACCAACGATAAGAACAAGCGGGGAGAGCAGTGGGTGACCGTGTGCTGCTCTCCACACTCTGTGTCAATTAGACCAATACAGCCCCATAGACTTACAGGTCATGTGACACAATGCTCTGAGAGAATGCGCTCATGGCTCGTCTGAACACTCAGTTTTTGGTGTTCAGACCCCCAGGATTAATGTGCATGTGCCAGGAGATGGACCTATAGACCTTCTATAGACCCTGACCAATCAAAACTTTTGACATGCATCATAAAACTCCTATCACAGGACTTATAATCACTTTCTAATTAGTGATTATGTAGCATATAATGAAATAAAATGTATAATGAAAATGTATAATGAAAATGTATTTTATTAGTTTTAATAATTTAAAACAATAAAATGGTTCAATAGGCTGGTAATAAAGTGGTTGAATTAGCTCTGGACAAGTAGGGACACCTAGGGTCTGACACCTAGTGGCAGTAAAACATAGAAAACTAAATTTTTTGTTAAACAAAGTACATTAGAAATATTTTTTATTTAGCATAAGGAGTGCAATAGCTAAAATTAGTTTTAACCTCTTAAGGATGCAGGGCGTACCTGTAGGCCCATGTTCCCGGTTCCGGTGTTTAAAACGGGGTCACGCCGTGACCCCGCATGACACCGGGTCGGTCCCAGCTGCTATTCATAGCCGGGACCCTGGGCTAATAGCGCGCGGCACCGATCATTGTGCCGCAAGCTATTAACCCTTCAGATGCTAAAAATGAAAGTAAACACTTCCTAGCAGCTCAGTCGGGCTGATCGAGGCTATCGCGATAAAATCGCGATGTCCCGATCAGCTAGGACGCGAGCGGAGGTCCCCTTACCTTGCTATGTTGCGTCCGATCAGCGTTTGATTGCTCCAAGCCTGAGCTACAGGCTTGATCAATCGAGCCCCTATCTCACTGATCCATGCAAAGCTATGGCTTTGCAGGGATCAGGGTAAAAGATCAGTGTGCGCAGTGTTATAGGTCCCTATGGGAGCTATAGCACTGCAAAAAAAAAAGTTAAAAAAAAAGAAGTTAACAAAGGTCATTTAAACCCTTCCTTAATAAAAGTTTGAATCACCCCCCTTTTCCCATAAAAAAAACTGTGTAAATAAAAATAAACATATGTGGTATCGCCGTGTGTGTAAATGTCCGAACTATAAAAATATATCATTAATTAAACTGCATGGTCAATGGCGTACGAGCAAAAAAATGTAAAAGTCCAAAATAGTAATGAATGAATGAATAAAAAGCGATCAAAAAGTCCGATCAATACAAAAATGGTACCGATAAGAACTTCAGAACACGGCGCAAAAAATGAGACCTCATACCGGCCGTACGCAGAAAAATAAGTTATAGGGGTCAGAAGATGAGAATTTTAAACGTATACATTTTCCTGCATGTAGTTATGATTTTTTTCGGAAGTACGACAATATCCAACCTATATAAGTAGGGTATCATTTTAAATGTATGGACCTACAGAATAAATATAAGGTGTTATTTTTACCAAAAAATTTACTGCGTAGAAACGGAAGCCCCCAAAAGTTACAAAATGAAATTTTTTCTTCAATTTTGTCGCACAATGAATTTATTTTCCGTTTCGCCGTGGATTTTTGGGTAAAATGACTGATGTCACTGCAAAGTAGAATTGGTGCCATCATATGGAATTTTATGTGCAAAATTGAAAGCGTTATGATTTTTAGAAGGTGATGAGGAAAAAATGAAAATGCAAAAACGGAAAAACGCGAGAGTGCCCATTTAACCCCTTAAGGACGCAGGACGTAAATGTACGTCCTGGTGAGGTGGTACTTAACGCACCAGGACGTACATTTACGTCCTGTGCATAACCGCGGGCATCAGAGCGATGCCCGTGTCACCCGCCGGCAATGGCTGACGCCCGCGATCTTGCGGGCGTCTGCCATTAACCCCTCAGGTGCTGGGATCAATACAGATCCCGGCATCTGCGGCAGTGCGCGATTTGAATGAATGATCGGATCACCCGCAGCGCTGCTGCGGGGATCCGATCATTCAGTACGCCGCACGGAGGTCCCCTCTCCTTCCTCCGTGCGGCTCCCGGCATCTCCTGCTCTGGTCTGTGATCGAGCAGACCAGAGCAGAAGATGACCGATAATACTGATCTGTTCTATGTCCTATACATAGAACAGATCAGTATTAGCAATCATGGTATTGCTATGAATAGTCCCCTATGGGGATTATTCAAGTTTAAAAAAAAATGTAAAAAAATGTAAAAGTAAAAGTAAAAAAAAAGTGAAAAATCCCCTCCCCCAATAAAAAGTAAAACGTCCGTTTTTTCCTATTTTACCCCCAAAAAGCGTAATTTTTTTTTATAGACATATTTGGTATCGCCGCGTGCGTAAATGTCCGAAATATTAAAATAAAATGTTAATGATCCCGTACGGTGAACGGTGTGAACGAAAAAAAAATAAAAGTCCAAAATTCCTACTTTTTTAATACATTTTATTAAAAAAAATGATAAAAAATGTATTAAAAGTTTTTTATATGCAAATGTGGTATCAAAAAAAAGTACAGATCATGGCGCAAAAAATGAGCCCCCATACCGCCGCTTATACGGAAAATAAAAAAGTTATAGGTCATCAAAATAAAGGGATTATAAACATACTAATTTGGTTAAAAAGTTTGTGATTTTTTTTAAGCGCAACAATAATATAAAAGTATGTAATAATGGGTATCATTTTAATCGTATTGACCCTCAGAATAAAGAACACACATCATTTTTACCATAAATTGTACGGCGTGAAAACGAAACCTTACAAAATTAGCAAAATTGCGTTTTTCGTTTTCATTTCCCTACAAAAATAGTGTTTTTTGGTTGCGCCATACATTTTATGATATGAGTGATGTCATTACAAAGGACAACTGGTCGCGCAAAAAACAAGCCCTCATACTAGTCTGTGGATGAAAATATAAAAGAGTTATGATTTTTAGAAGGTGAGGAGGAAAAAATGAAAACGTAAAAATTAAATTGTCTGAGTCCTTAAGGCCAAAATGGGCTGAGTCCTTAAGGGGTTAAAGCACTCTCTTTTGGCTCAGTGTCACATGACCTGACCAATTTAATAACGGTGCACAGTTTCACATGACCTGACCTATTTAATGATGGTGCACTCTTATTTTTGGGGGGTTGATCACAGGTTTTCTTTAAAGGGAGACTGCCACCAGATTTATGCTTCCCTCTCTGAGGGCTTGTTGATGGAGACCTTGAGTAAAACACTATTTTGTTTATTTGTGACAGGTTATACTTTCTCATAAAAGAAATAACAAGAAGGAACAGGTCGATTTCCAAACAAGCAGCAGCAGTGTCCGGAACATGGAAGCTTGGAGCTTCCATGTTCGGGACGTCACACCACGCCCCCTCCATTCATGTCTATGGGAGGGGGCATGACGGCTAGTACATAGCCTTCTCTCATAGACATGAATAGAGGGGATGTGGCGGCAGTGGTCGCCATTCATCCGGCATGGAGCGGAGTTCACTCTGGATGACTGGAGTACAGCAACGGAGATCACAGGGGTCCCCATATCCTTTGTAAAGGGGATAAGATGTTTTCCGGCAGAGTACCCCCTTTAAAGAGAACTACTATTGTGGTGTCCCAGCACCAATAGTTGTCCTGTGGCTTTGGACTGTCTCGGGCAGCTTGGCAGCACAAAGTGTTGGGCCCACCAGAGTCTTATAGTTAAATCAATTATGTTTACATTCTAATGTCAGATAATATATTTTTCTAAATAAATTCTGTTATTGTTACATGTATATATGTTTTTATGTTACTGTACTCTTAAGTGAGAGCAGTGAAACCCATGTGACTCTGCCTGCTAATGGGAACCCCTAAAGTCTCCCCTATATAGAGTAGTGGGGGGGGGGGGAGTTGTTCAGTTCACCCTACTGTGGCTCCTGAGCTGCAGTGTGGTTCAGGTGTCTGTGTTGAAATTCTGACCACTGTTCCATACTGTCTTCACTTGGTGCGCATGATTTTCTTTTTTACCTTTTCTTCATCTGTTTTATTCTAGTACAGCTGCATTCATATGCTTTTCATTTCTGTAACTGGGTCATCACCAGCCTGACCCATTAAAATTTACAGGAAGAGCCTGTCCCTAGTCAGCTGACTTCCTGTGGACTACAGGATGACATCATCACCAGATCCCTCTTGGCAGCTTCCACTTTCAACTTCATGGTAATATTTCTATAAAAAAAAACACACTTTGAATGAGAAAATGCATCAAAACTGCACAGAAAGTGAACTCGCCTTATGAGTCTGGGTGAACTACAGCACCAGCAGCCTTATTAGATAACCAGGGGACCCCCACGATCTCCCTGCTGCACCCGGCGTTTGTTTAGAGCGTCGGGTGCAGCGCTGGAGGCTCATGATGTCACGGCCACCACCCCCCCTCAATTCAAGTCTATGGGAAGGGGCGTGATGGCTGTCACGCCCCCTCCCATAGACTTGCATTAAGGGGGCGGGGTGTGACATCTTGAGCGAAGTGTGGCCATGACGTCACGAGCCTCCAGCGCTGCTCCTGACTCTCTAAACGAATGCTGGGTGGAGCAGGGAGGTCGCGAGGGTCCCCAGCGGCGGGAACCCCACGATCAGACATCTTATCCCCTATCCTTTGGATAGGGGATAAGATGTCTAGGGGCGGAGTACCCCTTTAATGACAGTGACCATTTAAATAATGTAAAAAAAATAAAAAATAAACAATTTGAAGACATTTTTTTTGTAAATTTGCCATCATTTAAAAATGAATAGATAATTATTATTGTTGTTATTTAGAATAATAATTAATAATACTGTATAATAATAATAAAAAAAAATTAAAATATGTATATACATACTGTACACACATACTGTATATATATATATATATATATATATATATATATATATATATATATATATATAGCAAAAAAATGGAAGAGAGCGGCACTCCAGCATTCTGTGAAAACCCAGTGTGGGTGTATTTATTCACACATCTGCAATACACACGACGTTTCGGCCCGTCAATAGAGCCTTTCTCAAGCACATTTTTTTGAGAAAGGCTCTATTGACGGGCCGAAACGTCGCGTGTATTGCAGATGTGTGAATAAATACACCCACACTGGGTTTTCACTGAATGCTGGAGTGCCGCTCTCTTCCATTTTTTTGCTACATTTACTTGGGGTTTGGGTCTGACCCTGGAGCTGAGCACCCACGTGGATCTTAGAATCCTTGGCTATAGCCACGCATGGTGCTCCTTCCTCTCTAATTATATATATATATATTATATATATACAAACTAATTTAAATACCGTATTTTTCGCCGTATACGACGCACTTTTTCTTCCCCAAAACTGGGGGGGAAAAGTTGGTGCGTCTTATACGGCAAATGCACATTAAAACCGGTGGTCCCTGCGGCCATCAGCGGCCGGGACCCGTGGCTAATATAGGACATCACCGATCGCGGTGATGCCCTGTATTAACCCTTCAGACGCGGCGATCAAAGCTGACCGCCGCGTCTGAAGCAAAAGTGACACTAACCCGGCTGCTGAGTCGGGCTGTTCAGGACCGCCGCGGTGAAATCGCGGCATCCCGAACAGCTTATAGGACACCGGGAGGGACCTTACCTGCCTCCTCGGTGTCTGCTCCGTGCCGGGATCCCCTGCATTGCCGCGCACTCCTTCGTCGTCATCACGTCGTCGCGCACGCCGTCCCGTCATCCAATAGCGGTGTGCGTAGTGACGTGATGGCGGCAACGGAGAGTGAGGATACCGGGCAGCAGAGATGTTCCGGAGCGACGGGGACACCCCGGGGACGCGGCGACAGCAATGGAGGGCGACATCCAGGGCAGCGGTGACGGGTCCAGAGCGGCGGGGACACGTGAGTATTACCTCCTATACCAGTGGTCTTCAACCTGCGGACCTCCAGATGTTGCAAAACTACAACTCCCGGCATGCCCGGACAGCCAACGGCTGTCCGGGCTTGCCGGGAGTTGTAGTTTTGCAACATCTGGAGGTCCGCAGGTTGAAGGGTCAGAATCTATTTTTTCTAGATTTTCACCCTTTAAAATTGGATGAAATCGTCTCATATGCCGGAGCGTCTTATATGGCGAAAAATACGGTATATACTTCAGAACCAATTTCCAAAAATGTAATAATATTATTTCCTTGCACTGTGTAGGTTGAAGCAGAGACAAGACAAACAAGAAAACACAGAATGGCCCAGAGACTATTGCACCCATTAGAAAGGATGTGGTGACACGTAGATATGAAGATTATGGCCAAAACACACGCTAAGAAGAGGGAACCTCTAGTGGAAACCCCCCAGAGAAAACGTCTCTCCTGCTGAGCTGGACGCTCCACATACATACAGGGCATAGGACCAAAACTGCGACCAATACATTGACCTCTATCCAAGGTAAGTATAGGAAATAACCAAAGATCGTATACAGGAAACATTTCAATATTTCATTAAAAAGCAGAGTATACACTACTACTATATGTTAGTTTTTTTGTTACCTTTTGTAAAGTCCATAGCGATATACAGTATAAAAAATATTGCATTAGTATAGTAATAAAATAGGAACATATAGTACATAACCAGATGATTATTTTAAT